>NC_086021.1:16313921-16466421 GCF_036323735.1 Rattus norvegicus | reverse complement strand
GAAAACTGCCTGGAGTCAGTAGATCCATCAGTAACCATCAAGAGTGTGTCCACTATTCCAGAGGGACCCAGGAAAAGGCCTGATCATGGAAGATCCTTTGCCTTCCAGAGATGGAGACTTCTCCCCGGCAACACTGGGCAACCCATCTACGTCGGTAAGGACATCCAAATAAGTCCAGATCAGTGGTCCTTAACCCTTGGATTGAGACCCCTTTGGGAGCTCAAATGGCCCTTGCAGAGGAGTCACATATCATATATCCTGTACATCAGACATTTACATTACAATTCATAACTATAGCAAAATTAAAGTTATGAAGTAGCAATGAAATAATTTTACAGTTGGTGGAGCTGTATGAAAAGTTTAGGTTAGGAAGGTTGAGAACCACTCTTCCCAACCCCTCTAAGATATGCCTGTTGGTATAGACTGGAGGTATAATCCCTTTGTTCAATCAGGCAAATACAGAAAAACCAAAACACCACCATAAGGTTATGAAGGATAGACAGCCACTGCACCCACAGTGTCAGGACTGCTGACAGCTTAGACAAATGAGGTCAAAATGGAAATCACCTCACACCGTGACCGTCCACCTAAATGAAAAGCACAGGAGAAAAACCAGTTCCCTGGTGGTGGCACCAAGAGAAAACCATTGTCAGAATCTTCAGCAAGGATTTTAAAACCTGGATTCAAGCGTCGTCAATGAGAAACTTCCAAAACAAATGGATACACATCATCTTGGTGATGTAATAGAATAAACAAGAGAAAATCGAATAGGAACTCACTGAATTAAAACAAACACTAAGAGTAGGAAATAAAGACAAGTCTGGGCAAGATGAACAATGAAGTGGAGTTTAGAGCAGGCAGAAGGGGCTGGGAGACGGCTCACTGCTTAGGAACACTGGATGCTCTTGCAGAGGATCAGGGTTCAGAGGATTTGATGGACTCTTAGGTCAAAACACACACACACACTACACACACACAACACATACACATACAAACACAGACACACACACACTCACATACATACACACACATACACACACAAACACACACACATACACACACACAAAAACACACACACACACTCACAGAAACACACACACACCCACTCACATAAACACACACACCTACACACACAAAAACACAGACAAACACACACACACACACACACACACACCCAATAGAGATAAATATTAAGAAAAATTAAAAAAAGAAGTAGCCAGGTATGTCCCTTTAATCCCAGCACTCAGAAGCAAGCTGATCTCTCTGAGTTCAATGCTGACTTGGTTTATACAGTGAGTTTCAGGCCAGCCCTACATACACAATGAAACCCAGTGTCAAGATAAAACAGAGAAGAGTGTTCTATTTATTATTGATTATGTAGGCAACAGAGAAACTATTTCTACAGAGAAAAAACTTATTGTTGAGAGAACCAGTGGGCTGGAAGGAGACCCCAATTCTTTGTGTAACTAACTCCATCACGGCCTCATCAGGAAGCAAGAATGGGTACAGCTAAAAGGAGCAGGAAGATCATGAGTAAAGCTGTGGACATGCATCAGCCCATCAGCAACAGAAGCAGGCGGGAAACCAACTGGGATGAGATGGCGTCACCAGCCAATGTCTCTGACTGACAGTCCCTAGTAGCACCAGGATGTTCTTTTCCTTCAAGTACCCTGGACTTTTCAGACACTCAGAAACCACAGAACAAAGTGTGGCAAATGCCTAAGAAGGGATGTCCCGGGGTTGGGGATTTAGCTCAGTGGTAGAGCGCTTGCCTAGCAAGCGCAAGGCCCTGGGTTCGGTCCCCAGCTCCGAAAAAAAAAAAAGAAAGAAAGAAGGGATGTCCTGTGGGACATATTTGTTTATACAGGTTTCATGTAGCCCAGGCTGGCCTCAAACACACTGTGCACCAAGGATGATTTTGAACTCCTGGTTCTCCTCCTGGTAATGGGACTCTGGGCAAGGACCACCACACCTGGCTTATGAGGTACTGTAGGTGGAGCCCAGAGCTGTGTGAGAGCCAAGTGAGCACTCTGTCCACTGAGATGCATCTCCAGCCCCTCGGGATGTGTTCTGCTAATACAACAAAACTAAAATAGTCGTCTTCAATGAGAGACAACAGGAGTCTCCCAGTCCAGAAACATTAAATCACACATTCACAAGTAATACATATGTCAAGAAATAATGAAAATATGTAACAGTAAGAAAAAAAGAAGAAGATAGGAAACATACTATCAAAATGTGTGAGACATAACTATGACGGTGCTAAGAGGAAACTTTATTTACAACACTAATTCTTAGATTAGAAACAAAGACCAGCAACCTAAATTTTTATCTACACTAGAAAATAAGGAAATAATTAATTCAATGAAAAAATAATTGTTAAAATGAACCCCAAAACACAAAACACCAAAAATAAGAAATTAAGAAAAAAAATGCCAATGAAACACAATTAGTTTTTTTTTTTAAAGCAAAGAATTTTATTTTTACGTCTCTATTACACCTAGATAGAAAAATATAAGGTCCATTCTGTTGGAGATTAAAAAAAAAACAAAGAAAAAGAAATTGTCGTGTTGTAGAGTTTATGGAGAACACTGAAGCTGGTACCACACACAAAAATTTAAAAAAAATATTCATCGTTTAAACACTTTTTAATGACAGTGTTTATAATCAACTTATCTCTCCTATAATCTGTTTAATATCAGACATGATTTCCAGGGTTGCCATATGGAGATTATGCAGTGTTGAAATGGCAGCACAGCATTGTATTCCCAACACAGACTCTGGTTGGGAACATCATTGTTTTTATCATGAGGAAACTAGCACAAGATCCAAGCCCATTCTCCCGAGGCGTTGTCCCATCTTAGAGCCATTTCTTCAGACAGCACTTCCCATGTGTCATATTTTTCTTCAAAAGTCGAAACAGACTTTTTTGCTGCACTGTTTGGTATTCCATGCTGCTCTGGAGATCCTGGACCATCACACATGATGAAACTTGCACTGGTATCACTGTAGAGAAAACAGGAAAGACAGAAACCAAAAAGGAAAAAAAAAACCTGTTGTTGTTTGGAGAAGAGTCATATAAGTAGGCCAAGCTGACCTTGGACTTTCTATGTATCCCAGATTGGCCTGGGACTTACTATGTAGCCCAGGCTGGTCATGGACTTACTCTGTAGCCCAGGCTGGACTTGATTTACGATGTAGCACAGGCTGTCTTTGGACTTACTCTGTAGCCCAGGCTGGATTTGAACTTGTGATCTCCGCGAGTATTGAGAATATAGGTATGCACTACCACACTCAGCTTTCTATCTATTATTATGAGTGACTCAGCTGTGGCCCCTCATTTGCCAGCCTCCCTCAATATCAACAACAGCATCCACAATCACCCACTAGGATAATCCCATCCTTTAACTCATCTGTTAAGGTCAGACTTTACAGGACAGAGAGTCAGCAGGGTCCTCCTCCTTATTAGAACACATTTGTGTGGAGGGATTTGAGTGATTGTTTGAGTGAGCCAGTCATACCTTAACCTGGTTCTGATATTATGACCAAGACAGAAAAAAAAGAATAAGAAAACAAAAGTAAAGTAGATGGGTCCAACACAGGGACTTGAACCTTAGCAGGTGAGGAGATGGCTCACAGGTCTCAGGTAAATGATGGGTAGGATTTGTGGCCCACATAGAATCCCAGTCCAGGGAGGTAGAGGTAGGGCAGATCCCCAGGGCAAGATAGCTGTCAAGACTAGTCATATTGGTGAACTCTGTGTTTGACTGAGAAATGCTGCTTCAATGAATAAGGTAGAAGAGAAATGGATTAGTCCCTACATTATACACTGCATGTGCATGTATGTACACACACACACACACACACACACACACACACACACACACACACACATACACAGAAACAAAACAAAAAACCTTGGACTTAAGGCATTGCCTCCACTGTAGTAGCACATAGTAGGAGGTGGGGATCTAAATAAGTGTTCCTTTCCACACCCACAAAGACCAACATACTTATGAACCCTCAGCCCTGGATCTGTACAATCTGCTGAGGACTCCCAGATGTTTATTTTAGTCTCCTCGCTCTGTAATATATTCTGCTGTTCTGTTTCAGTAATCCTGAGCCGGGGCTCGGCTGACTTGAGCATCACTCCCAGTCTTGCATCCAAGACAACTTTCAGCTGCCATGTACTGATCCTTGGGATTCCCTGCCAAGGTACCCTGACTTGCATTTCTCACGAGGCAATGCCATGAAGCCAGAGAAAGTGCGGCTGTCTTACTCTGCCATTTATTAGCTTAGAGTATTGGGAAATTGCCTGGACGTTTAAACCTCACTTCCCTCACTTATAAATGAGCAGGCGAACAATTCCAGTTCATCAGATCTACACTAGGAGTGAGTTAGAAAAACATATCAAATGATTAGTGTCAATGTGCTTTATGAATGATAAGCAGTATTATTTATATGATTTGTAATATTGAAAATTAGTGTACCAGGACTGTAACGGTTTTCATTATCTTTGCACAGATGATGCGAGAAAAGCATCTAGGATGCAGCAGTGCTTCCTTTTTTGCTTTATTTCCAAGGAGCATTTCTTTCTGCTCCAATTATTTTTTTAAAACTTACTTTCCACTCCATCTCCCCTTAGGTGATTAGGTTAGAACGGGGTTTGGTGAGAGGGGTTATAAAACATGTTACAGAATATATCTACAAGATCAACTGTTGAGTCCAAATGGAGGCACCCTCCATGGATAAGCCATGCTCCCCCTGAAGCTATTGATTTCTTTTCTTTTTTATTTTCATTGATTTCTTGAGATGGCCAGTCTTGGAGGATAGAACCTCCCTCGAGGAGCTTCCTCCATCAGATTGGCCTTGACTATGTCCAGGTGGCATTTCCTTGCCTGTTAACTGATGTTGGAGAGCCTGGTCTACTGCGGGCAACACCGCCCTATGCAGGTGTGTCTGGACTCGTTAAAGGTATTTGAATGTGAGCTTAGAAGCAAGGCAGTGTGCAGTCTCTGTACTTTCTGTTTCACAATCCTGTCTTGGTTTTCCTTGATGATGGGTTGGAACAGATAAGATGAAATGAAGTTTTCCCTTTCCAAGCTGGCTTTTGTGAGTGTATTTCTCAGAGCAACAGAAAACCAAAATTAAGCAAAAATCACAGTGAGAGATGTGGCATGTCTTCCTGAAAGTTGCTGACCAGGGAGATCCCAAAAGCCCTCATAACTTTTCAGGTTATTGCCATTGTTCTTCGTAGCCCTCCAGAACATGATGGTAAGACCCTATTTCTGAGGATACTGAATCCTTTGGTCACACCTTACAGAAGGTTCAATCTGAAGTTGAGGTGGAAGCATCCTCTATAATGGCTAGCCTTCATCATTTAAGAAAGTGCTATGTAGGCTTCCAGGGGAGAAAATCATCTACAACCTTACTCGGGGGTGAACAATTCAAGCTAAAATGTCAGGTAAGATGTGTCCCTAAAGTGTTAGTGGTATCACAGTCATGGGAGTAACCAGTGGCTTTCCAATCGCATACAAGGCATATTCCACACAAGGGAATACACACCAGGTTCTGTAACTTGGTCAACAACCTATGGTTAGGGTGATATAGCCCCTTTGAAATAACCTAATGCTAAATACATTGTCAAACTTCCTTCCAAACATCCACATTTGTATCAATAGATCAGGGTTGCACTCAGCTCTCATCAGAGAAAAGCCTCTGACTACCATGAGCAGAGACGTACAGCTGGACAAAGTGCTGGGAATCATTGGTGTTGGACTGTTCAGGTGGAAATACGACAGCTATGTCTTCTCCTCCACAGCTCAGAGAACATCATGAAAGAGTGGGTGGAAGGAATATAAGAACCAGAAGATGGGGAAGTGGACAGCAAAAGGAAATCTTTTAGACTGTACCTAGTCATTGAACTCTTAAACTGATGGCGGCTATGGTCATGGGCACAAGACTGGGCCCCTCAACACTTCATTACAAATGGGAGAGGCCATGAAGACCCTCCCCTCCCTTGGCAATCAACATTTACTGGAGGAGGGGTTCTATCCTGCAGGCTTAGATTTTTCAAGACCTACTTTAGTAAGAGTTTTTAAACCCTTTAACCTTCCTCTAGTCCACCACCCACCAGAGGTAGTGGAAAGGAAAGGATAAAAGGGCAAACAAAGGACGACGTGGACATGCTTAGAAATAGTTCTCTGGGGCGATTTAAACCTTCATCATCAGGATATCAGTTCAGTTGACATGAATCAGCAGAGGTAGGTCGATATACTTGCAAACACCATTCACGAATCGCCAAGGACCGTTCAACCCAGAAGAAATTGCTGAGCTCTTCCAATTGGCCTGGGTACGAGGAGGCAGCAAGGAGCCACCACAATGTCACCACAAGAACTTCTTTAGTGCTTTTCTCTTTACAAAGTCTTGACAAACAATGGTCAGTGAGGAAGGAAAAGTGAACCAATGCCACAGCATGGTCAATGAAGACCAGTGTCATCAAAGTACTTTGAGCATCAGCGAAGAGTGTCAAGGCAAGCCAATGCCGTGGTGTTGCCCACTGTTGTCCAGGGTTATACTCGTACCCTTTCTAAACATTACAAGTCCTTTTCCCAGGCAGCGACCAGAAACACCATGTGTTAGTCTCATGTGATCAGCTTTACGTGTGACTCAGTCTTTTTCCTTCATACTTTTTGTATTTTTATTTCTCTGTTAAGTTAGGCTTTGATGATGATGATGATTATGATGATGATTACTTCATTTTTATTATTATTTATTATTATAATTTTTATATTTAGTATATTTATTATTATTTTATTATCACTTTTATTATATTATATTATTAATACTTATTGTTGTTATTATTGTTACTATTACTATCATGTATCTATTTGATATTTTCTATGATTCTAGTACTTTAACTGGTATCTCTTTCTGGTTTGGGGAATACTGTCCCCAGAAAATCACATACAAATAGTTATTGTTGCTGATTTTATTCTCATGCTTTTCATAGTGTACTGAAATTATGAATCAGGGACCCTGCCTCAGTTTGTTCTGATTGGTAAATAGAGATAATGATAGTCAGTGTCTAGGCAGGGCAGACAGAGCAGGAGTTTCAGGACGCTTGGACAAATGTCCAGAGAGGAAGAAGACATGGAGATTCTCCAGGACAGACTTTCAGGACAGAGAAGCAGCTGACATAGAGGAGCATGAGAATAAGCAGACCCAGGAGAGCTGCCCAATGGAGTCCAGGGCAAGAAAGATGGGATATAGATTTTAGCAAATAATAACGTGGGAATATAAGTGGGGGATAGTTTAGGCACTCAGAGGTTAGGAAGTGGCCTTTCCATTGAGCTGTTAAAGGCATAGAAAAATATAAAAGCTATATGTGTGTGGCCTCCATCCATAAGCCCCCTCTCCCTATCCACTTCCTCTGCCCTGTTTTGTTCAAATGTGCTTCCCCCTCCGCAAAAACATCCCCTTGCTGCTTCCCCAGCATGACATTCTATTTCCGGAAGGCCCAGCCTTGGCAGGACCAAGGGCTCCTCCCATCGGTGCAGAGCACGGTCATGCTCTGCTACATATGCAGCTGGAGACGCCAGTCTGTCCATGTACAGTCTTCAGGAAGTGCTTTAGTCCCGCGGACATCTGGTACGTGACCACTGTTGTCCTTCCTGGGTTGCAAGGCACTTCCGCTCCTTTAATACTTTCTCTCTCTTCTCCAAAGGGGACCCTGTTCTCAGTGCAATGATTGGCTGCAAGCATCAGCCTCAGTGTTTGTCATGATCTGGGAGAGCCTCTCAGGGGACAGCTCTATCAGGCTCCTGTGAGCATACACTTGTTGGCCTCAGCAATGTTGTTTTGGTTTGGGGGCTGCATGCATGTGGGCTGCATCCCCAGGTGGTATAGGCTCAGAATGGCTATTCCTTCAGTCTCTGTTCTAAACTTAATGTCCATATCATGTCCTATGAATATTTTTGTTTCCCCTTTTAATACAGACCATCCTCATTTGGTTCTTCTTTCTTCTTGAACTTAAAGCGGTATGTGAATTGTAAGTTGGGTAATTCAAGTTTGGGGTAGTGTGTGTGTGTGTGTGTGTGTGTGTGTGTGTTTTATTTTTGTATTTTGTGTGTGTGTTTGTGTGTTTTATTTTTTGTGTGTGTGTGTGTGTTATTCGGTTGTGGTGTGTGAATTGTATGATGGGTAATTCAAGTTTTGGGGGTATTTAGTGTGTGTGTGTGTGTTTGTGTGTTTTATTTTTGTATTTTGTGTGTGTGTGTGATTTGGTTGCGGTATGTGAATTGTATGTTGGGTAATTCAAGCTTTTGGGGTAGTGTGTGTATGTGTGTGTGTGTGTGTGTGTGTGTTTGTGTGTTTTATTTCTGTTTTTTTTTGTGAGTGTGTGTGTGATTTGGTCGCCTCATTCAGGATGGTATTTTGTAGTTTCATTCATTTGCTTATAATTTCACGATGTCATTGTATTTGATTACTGAGGGGCTCTCCATTATGTAGATGAACCACATTTTCTGTACCCATTCCTGTGGTCAAATCATCTGGGTTCTTCCTAGCTTCTGGCTATCATGAATACAGATGCTATAAACAGAGTACAACGTGTGTCCTGGTTCTATGTTGGGGCATCATTTGGGAATATGCCCAGGAGTGGGGTAGGTAAATCCTCAGCATATACCATGTCCAATGTTCTGAGGAAAGCCCAGAGTAATTCCTGGAATATAGTACCTCATTTCAATCCCACCAATAATGGAGGAGTCTTACCCTTTCTCCACATGGTGACCAGCATCTGTTGTTAACTGAATGGTTGATCTTAGCCATTCTGCCTGCTGTATCTTTTGATTTGCATTACCCTGATGAATAATGACGTTGAACATTTCTTTATGTATTTCACAGCCATTCAAAAAATTCTGCTGAAAATTATTTGTTTAGATCTGTACCCCATTTATAACGGGGTTATTTGACTTCCTGGAGTATAACTTCTTGAGTTCTTTGTACATATTGAATATTAGTTCTCTTTCAGATATAGGAGGGCAAAGATCTTTTTTCAAGATATTAGTTGCCATTTTGTCATAATGACAGTGTTCCTTGCCTTACAGACACTTTGCATTTTTACAAGGTCCAATCTATCAACTCTTCGTAGTAAAGCATAAGCCACTGGTTTGATGTTCTGTTCAAGAAATTTTCCATTTTTATCATGTGTTCAAGCTTTTCCCCACTTTTTCTTCTATTGGTTTGTGTTTATCTCTTTTTTCTGGATGCCCTTAATGCACTTGGCCTTCAGCTTTGTACAGCGTGATAAGAATGGATGGATTTACATTAATTTACACGCCGACATCTAGATGATCCAACACAGGTGTTCTACTTGCCTGTCTCTGTACCAATACCATATAATTTTTATCACTATTGGTGGGTATTCAACTTGAGGTTAGGGATGTTGATTTCCACAGAATTTCTTTTATTTTGAGAATAGTTTCAACCTCCTTTTTTTTTCTTATTCTAAATGAACTTGCATATTTCTCTTTCTAACTTTATGTAGAATTTTGTTGAAATTTTCTTGGGGATTGCATTGAAACTGTAGATTGCTTTTGGCTAAGGGCCATTTTTGCTATATCAATACTGCCAATCCATGAACATGAAAAGACTTTCTATCTTCTGAGATTTTCTTCTTTAAGAAATTAAGTTCTTTTCATACGGCATATTCCCTTGCCTGATTTGAGTTACACAGAGATATTTTTTTTCTTATTTGTGATTAGTGTGAAGAGTGCCATTTCCCTAATTTATTTCTTGGTCTGTTTATTCATGGAATTTTACTGATATGTTTGAGTTAATTCTATACCCAGGACTTTGCTGAAGTTGTTTATCACGTGCAGTATTTCTCTGGTGGAAATTATGGAGTCACTTAAGTATACTATCATATCACCTGAAAATAGTGATATCGACCTCTTCCTTTAATATTTGTACCCTTTGTCCTCCTTCTGTTGTCTAATTGGTCAGGCTAGCACATTGAGTACTATATTGTATAAGTAGGGAGAGAATGAAGAGCCTTGTCTAGTCCCTGATTTTAGAGGGAGATCTTCAAGATTCTCTTCATTTATTTTGATTTTTGGCTAATGGTTTGCTGTACATTATCTTACTGTTGTTGAGTATGGTCCTTGAATTCCTATCATTGTAAGACTTTGGCTATGAAGGGGTGTTTTATTTTGTCAAATGCTTTTGCAGCATCTAATGAGATGAAAATGTAATTTTTTTCTTTCAGTTTGATTATCTAGTGGATTATGTTGTTGGAATTACATATTGAACTATCCTTGCATTTCTGTTATGAAGTCTCCTTGGTAGTGATGGGTGATCATTTTTATGTGTTCATGGATTTGGTTTCCAATGATTGGATTGACTATTTTTTGTCAATATTCATAAGGGAAATTGGTCAGAAGTTCACTTTCTTTATTGGGTCTTTGTGTGCTATACGTATTAACATAAATGTGGCTTCATCGATGGAATTGGGTAATGTTCCTCTGTATTTTGTGGAATAATTTGGACAATAGTGGTACTTTGTATTAGGAACTGCTGATAGAATTTTCCACTAAAATCATTTGGTTCTGGGATCTTTTCCCTATTGGGAGCATTTTAATAAATGTATCTATTTTTTTTAGTATTCATGGTACATTTTAGATATTTTATCTGACCCTGACCAAACTTTGGTAACTGCTCCTTGTATAGAAAATTCATCATTTGATCCAGATTTTCTACTTTTCTTGAATATAAATTTCAGTAATACGGTATGATGATGTTTTAAATTTATGCACATTCTGTTGTTTTGTTTCCTTCTCATTACTGATTTTGTTATTTGGATACATTCTCTGTGTCCTTTTGTTATTCTAGCTCAGATTTGTATATCATGTTGATTTACCCTTGGATCCAGCTCCTGGTTTTATTATTTTTTTTTTTTTGTAGAGTTCGTTTTGTTTCTCCTTAGTTTATTTCAGAGGTGAGTTTGTTTATTTCCTGCCTTCTGCTCCTCTTTGGTGTATCTGGTTCTTTTTGTTTTAGACTTTTATATTTGTTGTCAAGCTGCTAATGTATGCTTTCTCCAATTTCAATTTGGATATTCTCAGAACTTTAAGTTTTCCTCTTAACATTACTACCATTGTGTCCCATAAGTTTGAGTTTGTTGTGCCTTACTTTCTCTTAAACTCTAAAACATTCCTTTTCTTTTTCTTTAGTTCTTCCTCTACCAAGTTATCACTAGTAAAATAGTGTTCGACATCCATGTGTATTTGGGCTTTCTGACATTTTTGTTGTTATTGAAGTCCAGCCTTAGGTCATGGTAGTGTGAGAAAATGCTTGGGATTATTTACTCTTTTGTATCTGATGATGCCTCTTTTATGACCAACTGTATGACCAGTTTTGGAGAATGTGCCATGAGTTCCTCAGAATAAGGTATGTTCTTTCGTTCAAGGAAGAAATATTCTATAGATATTTCTTAAATCCATTTCCATCAAAATCCGTTAATTTCTCTGTGTTTCGTGTTTCCCATTCCATGATCTGGCCATTGCAGAGTGTGGGTTGTTGAAGTCTCCCACAACTATTTCGTTAGCCTGAGCTTTAGTATGGTTTCATTTATAAATTTAGGTGCCCTTGGATGTAGCGTATATATATTAAGGATAGAGAATTGACCCTGGTGGAAAATTTTTCTTTGATGAAAATGAATTGTCCTTCCTTATCTTTTTTTTGACAACTTTGGGTTGAATTAGATACTGGAATGTGTGCTCCAGGATGTTTCTTCAGAACATCTTCGTGGAAAATTGTTTTCCAGCCTTTTATTCTGAGATACTATTTGTCTTTGTCACTCAGCTGTGTTTCCTTTATTCAACAAAATTCTAGTTCTTCTTTATGTATGCAGTCTGTTAGTCTATGTCTTTTTTATTGGAGAAATTTGCATTGATGCTAAGAGATATTAAGGAATAGTTATTGTGGTTTTCTTTTATTATTTTTTGGTAGAGGTGGAATTATGTTTGTGTGACTCTCTTATTTAGGGTTTGTTGAAAGAGAATTATTTTCTTGCTTTTTATAGTGTGTAATTTCCCTCCTTGTGTTGGAGTTTCCCATCTATTATCTTTTGTAGGGCAGGATTTGTGAAAATATAGTGTGTAAATGTAGTTTATCATAAAATATTTTGGTATCTCCAGCTGCATTGATTGAAAGTTTGCAGGGGATAGAAGCCTAGGCTGGCATTTATTTTCTCTTAGTGCTTTAAATATCCAATCTGGATCTGAGTTTCATAGTCTGGTGAGAAGTCTTGTGTAATACTTATAGTTATGCCTATATATGTTACCTGACTTTTTCACTACTACCTTTAATATTCTTTCTCTGTGTTGTGCATTTGGTGTTTTGACTATTATGTGAAGGGAGAAATTTCTTTTTGGTCCAATCTATTAGGAGAAATGTATGATACTTTTATTATTATGGTCATTTCTCCTTTTAGGTTAGGGAAGTTTTCTCCTATAATTTTTGATGATATTTACTGGCCCTTCTTTATGGCAATCTTCGCTCTCTTTTATACCCATTATCATTCGGTTTGATATTCTCATTGTGTCCTGGATTTCTTGGTTGTTTTCCATTAGGAGCTGTTTGAGCTTTACATATTCGTTGATGGTTGTGTAAATGTTTTCTACATTATCTTCTGCCCCTGAGTTTTTTCTTTTATCTCTTGTATTCTCTTTTTGATTATTCTGTCTATGACTTCTGCTTTATTTATTGCTTTTATTTCCAGTTATTGATCCTAGATTTTTTTAAATTCCTTCATCTGTTTGACTGTATTTTCCTGTAATTCATGGAGGAATTTTGTGTTTCCCCTTAAGGGCTTCTACTTTTTTACCCGTGTTGCCCTGTGTTGCTTGAAGAGTATTATTTGCTTCCTACTCAATATCCTCTATCATCATCATGAAAAATGATTTTGTATCTACATCTTGCTTTTTCAGTTTGTTTGGATATCCAATATTTGCTTTCTTGGGATAAGGAAGCTTTGAGGATGCCAAGTAATTTTGGTTTCTGTTGCTTAAGATCCTGTGCTTGACACTTGTTAACAGGTTTTCTCTGGTGTTTCGTGGTCTTGCTCTTTTTGACAGTGTCTTGACCATCTTGTAAAGCTCTTTGTCACTGTTCCTATAGACTTCTTTTCTCCCACCAAGATGTGGGTACAGAGATATGTAGGACCAGATCAGCAATGGGTGCAGGCAGAAACAGGAAGTATCCTGTCCCAGAATGCTCTTGTTTTCTTTTTCCTGAGGCCTCCAGCCTGGTTGCTTGGAGCACAAGGGTTGGTCTCGCCTGTTTTCTCAGTTGTGTTACTTTTCCTGGCCACTGGCTTTCATCTCTGGACACAGGTAGATACTGGAAGGATCCCCTCCCTCAATCTCCCAAGGTTCCTGTATCCATATGGCTCTAGGCAGCTCCCTCTCAGCAAAGGAATGTGAGCAGAGGTAATGGTTTCCCCTAAGATCTCAGAATTCTCCATGATTCTGGGGGTCCAGCTTTCTCCCCCACCGAATTTGGGTACAGTGTGCTAGTGTACTATGTCATCTCTGGGCGCAGCCAGAAACAGGAAGCTTTTATCTTCTTGATAGTATCATCCTAATAAATGGAAATACCAGGATAGGTATTTCCTGTATATGAAAGATATATTGAGGGGGTTGTCATTGGGAGGTGGATACAAATAGATACAAAATACAC
This sequence comes from Rattus norvegicus, assembly GCF_036323735.1. Taxonomy (NCBI): domain Eukaryota; kingdom Metazoa; phylum Chordata; class Mammalia; order Rodentia; family Muridae; genus Rattus; species Rattus norvegicus. The sequence goes on along the minus strand of NC_086021.1, from coordinate 16,452,681 downwards.
TTGAATAAGCGTGGTGTACTAAGATACATCCTGACTGGAATCTATGGAGAAGAATGACAGAGTCTTTATTATGTAAAATGGATTATGATATTGAGTGGAAAAATCCTTCTAATAAACATAATATAATTTTAGATTGAATCTTCTTCATCACTTATTTATATAACACATCTTCACTAGGCATCTAGAATTTCATTGATTATGATACATTAAGGATGCTAATAAGAAAAAAAAGACTCATCTTCCATAAACAGGCATTCTAGATTTTTCGTTGCATCTTAAACAGAACCATGGATAATTCTCAAACTTAGGGAAAACCATTGCCTCTACTCCCTTAATGTAAAGAGAGAGAAAGAACTAAGAGTGCTGTCAAGCATGTTCTCACAGGTACTTACTTATATAATGGGTCCATGGTCTTTATTTTCAGTGAGCTGGGTGTTTGGTGGGGGCAATCTGAGTTTGAATTATAGGAATTATTTCTGTGTTTTATAACTTATCTTAACATATCATTTATCTTTTATAAAGATTTATATTTTATTCAGTGAGTTTATTTAATTTATATTGCATTTCAGCATTTCTGCTGAGATTAGATCTCTCCAAAGTAAGTGAACTAAAGAAACCCATTTTGATATTTTACTAATATACCAGATTACCGCAGACGATGTGGCTATATGATTATAGGAGTGCACTAACTATGCTTCCTTTGGTATAGAATATGAAGATGAAACCAAAACACATGTTAAATAATTCAAATATGGTATAAGATATAATGGTTAATTTTGTAATTGGATGGATTCACTATCATTATAATTAGACCTGATATGATGTAGAGAATTACAAAGAGCTAATGTGTGACTATTTCAATACAAATACCTAATATACAGTGACTAATTTCAGTTTCATTCACATTTTTGTTGGGTCACAAGCCTTTAACAGCTGAGGTATTTTTGTAGCCACTAATGTGGAGTTCTCATGCAAACTAAACATATTTACTCTATAGTATGCATGAGAGTTCAGAAAGCACATGGCTAAAGTATTACATCTAGGTATTATAAGCATAGAAAAACTAGTGTACTAAAATAATTTTAATTAATTTGCTAATTAATTTTTTAGGTAAGTAAGAGTAAATACTAGGATGAGAGAGGCTTCTTTGTATCTTACTATGAAATTAAGTGATAGATAAAAAGAATACAGGTAATCAATAGTTTAAACACTGTTTGACTTTTGCTTCACTAGAGATTACTTTCCGCCTCACCATAAATAGTATAGTCAAATCACCAGACAAAGGTATTCAGTATAAATGTAAATATATGAATGTTTGGTGTTTGTGTCCTCAATGAAATAATAGCAGGGAAATAACTATCATCCAAAGCCAAAACAAAAGGGTCTCCATGATGTGCCTCATAAATATAAATTAAAGAGAAATCAGTATGCCAAAACAGTGAGCATAATATGATGTAGAGGCATAGCCATACACATAAGGGAGCTTTATATTATTATTAGCAGAGGTTGTGCTTGTTGGCTTAAGCAGGGTTTTTTTAAAACACATATACAAATGTCATGAGTAGTGCATAAAATAGAAGAATGGGTAGCATTATAGCACGGTGGCTATAATGTACAAAATTAATTCCTCATAATCACTTTCCACTAAAATAATTCAGTTACTAATTCTGAAGTCATTGAAATGCTCAACCCTGACAAATTACTCTTAAGAAAGAACTTTATGAGGAAAAGGTCAGAACCACAGACTACCATTACAGCCATGATCAGGCCCTGAAGCAGCAGTGAAAAACCTCTGGCCCTGATGGGGAACATCCTTAGGAGAGATGGTCACCAAAGGAGATGTTTTGTCCTCACTCTTTCGCTTCAGTGTCTCAGCATGGGCAGCAACAGCATTTGTTCTGGGAAAAGCGAGGTCTGACAGTGTCCCTGAAGGGCCCCTTCTGGATCTTACACCCTCTGGAAGACCAGTCTTGCAGCTGGTCCTAGTTGGCCTCTGCTCCCTGCTGGGGACAGTCTACTGAGTGTGGAATCTAATCCCCCATCAATTATTTTAGACGTGTTTTCTTTTTCTCATGCATCGCTTTAGAACAGGCCTGTTTATCAAGTACCACTGGTCGGTGTAATTCATCAGGTAAGGAAAATGCTCAAATGGCTTTCTTTTAGACTAGCAGAATTTTAAAAGGCAGTTTTTTAATTACAGGCTACCCATGAGAGGGACAGATAAGCCCAATAAAGCATTTTATTTAGTGGGGGAATGACACCTGAGGTACAGCAGACACGTCTGAGTGTGTGTGTGTGTGTGTGTGTGTGTGTGTGTGTGTGTGTGTGGTGACAGCAGTAACACTGTCAATTTCTCCCTGTCTACTCTTCAGGTTTGATGCTAACTTGGAAATTTTAATGTGACTTCAACCTCAACCCTACACCTTTGCCTACTTCTCTTTCCCTCATCCTTCTGTCCTTTTCTCCATCCTCCAGGAAGGGACACCAGCTTTCAGTTCACAGGGTAAGAAAGCCCAAGTCTTGAAGATGCACGCAGTCTTCTCTGTACCTCACAGGCTACAATGAGAACATGTCCACCTCTGAATTATTTCTCCTGATAAAAGAGACACTCTGTTCTGGGTGTAAGCACAGAGGCATGTGGGGGTGGAACCATTTCTGTGAGAGAATATCCCTTCGGACACTGAGAAACACACACAGCAGAAGGCAGGGCATGAAGGTTGTGATAGACCATATGCTGATGGGGACTGGCAAGATAGCTCAGTGGGCAAGAGCCTTTGCTCTGCAAGCCCGAAGAGTTCAACTTCTCTCTACACCTTTGTAAAACTCCAGGCATGGCTAATCATGTCTGCAACATGGTAGGGTGGAGGCAGGTGGATTGCAAAGTGCATCCTGGCCAGCCACACTAGTCAAAATGGTGGGCTGTGGTTCACTGAGAGATGGAGAGTAGTGAGGAAGAAAATGCTCATTCTACTCATCTCTGCACGTATGTACACACGTATGTGCCCTTGCACTTGGGAACAGGCACTCAACTCATACACACACATGAATCCCCCAACCACACCCCTGTCGAACCCTGAGTTCAGCCGCTCTATAACCTATGTGACTGAGTATTCTAGCAACACAAAATTTTACATTCTCCTTGTCTTGTAAACCCCATTTTCTGTTCAGTTTACAAACACAAGAAACTAAACCTATGATTTCCCAGGCTTGGGATAGTGTGTCATAGCTTTTGGTCTTTCTGGAAGACCATCTTTCTATCAACAGAGGGACTTCAACAGAGGGGCTTTCCAACTTACCCTCAGTGTCATGGAGCCATTTGAGGGTTTTAACCGGTGACTGGTTTGCTCATTTTTCCTTTTGAGAAGTAGATTGGACAGAATGTACAACATCACTCGGTTACGGGATAAACAACACATCAGAGCCTGGGAACAGTGAACTGATTGTCACTGGGGTTTTGTGTATGTGGAGTATGTTAAGACAGTGGATGAGAGAGAGAGAGAGAGAGAGAGAGAGAGAGAGAGAGAGAGAGAGAGAGAATGAGCTTGATCTTAAAATATCTGTTCAATGTATAATGTGATCAGAATACTACACCTCATACTTCAAATGTATACAGTCTCCATTTGTCAAGCATACTCGATAAATCTCAAAAAGGAATGTAAAGGGGAGTTGGGACAGAAAGTTCTGGAAGGGGCTGGGGAGAGAGTCTAGCAGTTAAGCACTCGCTCCCCAGAAACTTATATAGATGCCCCGTGGATGTGGAGACCATCCTATAAGTCCACCTTGGAAGGCAGAGGCAGGATGCCCAGAGCACGCTGTCTGGAAAGGTGACACACACCAAAAGCAGCTTTGCCTGTGAGTGAGAGTTGCTGCCACAGTGAACCTGACAGACAAGACATTAAGGATATTTCCTGAATGTACCTTGTTCTTCCACATGTGTGTTCATGCACATGTGTTAACTGGGTGACTAATTATTTCTTTCTCTCTCTCCCTCTCTCTCTCTCTCTCTCTCTCTCTCTCTCTCTCTGTCACACACTCACAGAGTCTCTCTTACACACACACACACACACACACACACACACACACACACACCCTGAACAAAAAAGTTAAGATCTGGAAGAGGGATGCCCGGACTGTATTGATAAAATCAGAAATAACAAATTATGTTGGAACTCTCTGTGAAGGTCGAGCCAATTTTCTAGTTTGATCCATTTGCCTATGAATTTCATGAAGTCATTCTATTTAATGGCTGAGTCCCACACCATTGTGTAAATGAACCCAATTATATGAATCTGTGTCTCTTTTGAGGGACATCTGGGTTCTTTCCAGCTTCTGTCTGTTATAAATAAGGCTGCTATGAACATAGTGGAGCACGTGTCCTTGTTGTAGGTTGCAGCAAGATTTGGGTATATGCCATCGAATGGTACAGCCGGGTCCTCAGGAAGTAAATACTATGTTCAGTTCTCTGAGGATCCTCCAGCCTGGTTTGCAGAGTGGTTTTAAGAGCTTGCAATTTCAACAAAACAGACTGTTCCTTTCTCTCCACACCCTTGCCAGAGTCTGTTGTCACATGACTTTTTATCTTAGCCATTCTGACAGGTATGATGTAGGATCTCAGGATGGTTTTGATTGGCTTTTCCCCAACTACTAAGGATGTTAAACATTTCTTTAGCTGCTTCTCAGCCATTCAGTATTCATCAGCTGAGAATGTTTGTGTAGAACTGTAGCCCACTATTAAATAGTGTTATTTGAATCTCTGGAGGAGAGCTTATGGAGTTTTTTGTATATATTGGATATTAGCGCTCCATCGGATATAGGATTGGTAAAGATCTTTTCCCAATCTCTTAGTTGCTGTATGGAAGCAATGACAGTGTCCTTTGCCTTACAGACACTTTGAAATTTTGTGAAGTTTCATTTTTCAATTTTTGATCTTAGAACAAAAGCCTTTGGTGTTCTATTCAGGAAATTTTCCCGAGTACCAATGTGTTTGAGGCTTTTCCCTGCTTTTTCATCAGTTAGTTCAGTGTATCTGGTTTTATTTGGAGGTCTTTTTTTATTTTTTTTATTTAATTGATTATTTCTTATTTACATTTCGAGTGTTATTCCCTTTCCTGGTTTCCGGGCAAATATCCCCTCCCCCTCCTCTTCTTTATGGTGATCTCTACACTTAGATTTTTATAACTTTTGCATAAATGGGTGCAGATCTAATCTAATAGATCGAATAAGCTAGTATACCTGACTATGTCGTCTGCCCCCATGAGAAAACTTTGTATTGTTTTGCTTTTTTGTTGTTGTTTGGGGAGCTGTGTTTTTCATTATCCCCAATAGAAAATTAATCTAGTGATCAATTAGTGAATAGAAACAAAAATTATGTGTTGTGATGAGAAACTCCCAAAAATAGAGTTTACAAAAAGGTAAATCTAAAATGTTTGTGTGTAGACATGCACACATGCTCATGTCCCATGTAGCTGACAAGCTTCAACAGCAGATCAACTTAAGTGATTTGGGAAATTAACTTAATTCAAACAGAAGAAAACTCATACGGAATACATTTTTTTCTTAGCTGCATTTAAAAGTGACCAAATGGTGAAAAAGGATGTAAAGAAATACTGTTACCCTGCATTGTTGTTTATACTAACATTTTAATTTATGTACAATCTCCATGTCCTCTTTCTCTATTGTGTTTCTCTGTGTCTGTGTTTCTGCATGAATATATAGGTACACATGTGTATGTGGCATACATGTGAGAGTGTGTGAACGTGTGTGTTATGTGTGTGTGTGTGTGTGTGTGTGTGTGTGTGTGTGTGTGTGGGTGTGTTTCTTATATGGTATTTATGAACATAGGGAACATGTTTATTTATCTATAATTTGGAAACACTGAAACCCACATTTGATTTGTGGATCAACCATGTGCTGATCTACTCACATACGTCTGACATTTCATTATATCAGGTGAATAGAGAGAGAGCCTAACAGGCTGGTGATATCTCCTTCTCTACTCTTGTCAGGAAAAAGTGGTGTATCTTTTGGCAAGAAAACCCAAACTTCAGCAAAGACATATACACTCCACAAAACAGGATACGACATCTCATTTAAAGGGAAAAGTTATCAGACTGGGAGAAAAATGAGTTTGCCACGTTCCAATATTTGAGGGACATGAGACTGAACTTCAGAAGATATAATGGGAAGAGACAGGCAGAATCCCCAAGGATCCAAAGTAAGCTAAACCCTGGAGCTTCTCATTACAGGAGAGCCCAGATATTGGTGAGGATGGTGAACATAATGATAAGAACTTTGCAGTCCATACTCAGTCTCCATATAAGGCTACAATGTGAACAAGATGAGAAGGAGTCAGCACCACAGAGCTAACAGCTACTTTAGCAGTCACAGTGTGAAAAACAGAGTGTAACTATAGACAGAAGAGAAGGATGATATCTGAAAACAGACAAGGCTGTGCTGGACCTGAACAGTTTTCCATGTAAGTAACCAAGCAAGCACACAGCAGGTGCCATATGCAAAAGTGAGCAAAGAGGAATGAACTGTGTAGATACTATGTGTACAGAAATACAGGTAGTTTGGTGGAATTCTAAGATGTTGAGATGAGAGGATAGGAAGGAATTTCTATCAAGCCAGACGCCATGTCTTGCTCTTAGAATACTCACATTCGAGAAACTGAGGGAGAGAAATTAGGAATTTCAGGTTAGCCTGGACTACATATCCAGACAATACATCTTTTATTCTTGTTTTCTTTATTTAAATCAATAGTCCGATTGATAGAATATCATTAACAATATTAAGAAAACAGACATTTAATGCCTACACAGTAATACTCCTGCTAAGAAAACATGTTCTGTAAAGAGACAGTAATTATTAAGTTACAAATGCCAGCTGTCATATTGAAGGTTGTGGCATGAAGGGGTCTGGTGTTGTTTGGTTGATCCTTCTTCACTTTCATGGCTCACTGTACACATCTTAAAAAGCTTCTCTGACGACCTCGTTACTGTGCAGTTATCGAGATGTGCCTTGCCTTAATTCTGTGTATTAAAACCAGTAAGCATTTATTTATCAAATGATTATTTGATTTTACTTTATCTTCAAAAATAATGAGTCTTGAGGAAATGATACCTTTATTGTGTGGGTTTGAATATTCATAATAGCAATCAGAGGATAGTCGGGGCCCAACACACACACAGGGTGGTTGGAGAGACTATACCTGTGTCATCAGGAAAGCATAGAGATGAGTGGATTTATCAGTTTTTCTGTATAACATTGATAACTAGTTAATGATAAGAACGTAAAAATCAAGATACACTCAAGGTTCTCTTTTCCTTCGTTTGAATGATTGCTTATACAGCATGTGAAATTGAACTTAAACCCAAGGTAAACCTTCTGCCTGAGCTTCATTAGTGCCAGGACTACAAGTTTCCACCTTCTATTGTAAGTATTTGGACAGTTGGCTCAATGCTTAGCACACTTTGAAAAATCCCCTGGTGTTAAGAGAGAAAGTATTAGCTATGAAATTATGTGAGAAAAAATCTTTTCTAAGCTTTGATTTTTGTGACTGCAGACAAAGACTTTGACTCTGATGTAACTGAGCCTCTAAAATACTAAAAAAATTAATATCTCTCATCTGCAAGAATCCTACTAATGGCTTACTGCTCTGTGTTTCTGGAGATGAGTGTCAAGTGTGTCAATTGCTCTTTGTGGCAGGAAAAGGGCTTGTCTGTCAAATGCTTTGCAATTGCCAAGAACTGTGAGGTCCCTGGAGAATGCTTCCTCTGTTCACCCTCACTCTGCTCTCATAGCCTTTGCTATCTGCACCTGTCCATCTCTAAACACCCCCATGCACTTCTTTCTGGGGAACTTATGTATCTTGGAAATTGGTCACACTGGCTCTGTCATACCCAAGATATGGAGAGCCGTGTGAGTGAGATCTGAGGAGTCTCTCAGGAGGGATGTGCCCCACAGATGTTGTTCTTCACACTTTTTGGTATAACTGAGTGTTTCCTATTGGCAGTCATGGCCTTTGGCCACCGTATGGCCCTGCTTCACTTTGCAACCCAAATGATTCGTGGGGTATGTGCCCATTTGGCAATTGTTTCATGGGGAATAGGTTGCCTTGTAGGGTTGGGACAAAACTACTTGAGGCCCAAATCTAACCACCCACATGGAGTTGATAAATTCTTGGTCATCTTCCATACCACAGTGACATCATGCTGAACCCCATCATCTATAGCTTAAGGAACCAAGAAGTCACGGCAGCACTGAGAACAACTCTGGGTCAGAAGAAAGTTCTGATAATAAAGAGGTAATTAAGGATCCCAAAGTGCTCTTTCAAAAAGGTGCAAAGTCTGTGAAAGAACGAAAACAAAACCACTGTGCTCCTTCTTGCTGTCTTGAAACAAACTTTAAGAAACATAACTTTGTTTTAGAGTGTTCTCTTCATTCCCCACCATGCTTAATTGCAAACAATTGTAAAGTTTGCTTGCTACTAAATTACTTTAGTAGATCAGTCCAGTACTTAAACGTTTTCATCTGGGCAGAGTTTAAACCACATGCTAATGTCTCAGGGGCCCTGAAAATTCTCTGTGTCCATTCTTATCCAATCCAGAAATTGTTTGTAAATGATCTCAGCTCGTTATGCTACAATTCCATATCCCTCAGTACATGTAAATTCATTGCGTTGGACTGGAACTCTAAGTAGTTCTCAGGACAGTGAATTTTTAGCCTCTGCTTTCTCTACAATTTGGTCAGTTCTGGGCACCCAGGGCCTATGATTTTGGAAGAGGAGTAGTCTTTACTCCACTTTTTGATTTCTAATAGTGCTGTTTATACAAATTTCAGCCAGGTGATTCTCAACATCAATATTATAGTTTCAGATAAACACACACACACACACACGCACAAACACACACACAAGAACACACACACACAAGCACACACACACATGCAAACACACACAAATACACACACACACACACACACACACACACACACACACATACACATTCATGAATGCACACATTATACAGGAATTGAAGTGGGTTTACCAGTGACAGAATACAAATATAAAAGTCAGCTAGTGTCGGATAATTAGATTCAGGTTGTTATTCAATAAGAAAATAAAATAACATAAAATTAGAATCTTGAGTCTTTATGAGTATAATGAAACAAAATAAAATTCTGTTTAAGTGTGCTGAAAATATGGAAGACATTAAGAAAATTACCATGACACTAAAGCTACAGCAATGTTTTAGGCATGAGTCATCTAAACAGAAAGACAATAATTATATTCTCCTCGGACTCATGGTTCTGAGTCTACTTACATGCAGTAAGGACCATTCAGGTCAAAATGTTGGTAAAAAAATGACCAAGATGGTGAAAACAAATACTAAAGTTTTGAAGAGACAAACAGTCTTTCCTTAGGTTTTAAGTAATTCTCCTATAACTTCTATTACTTTAAAAGAAAATACAAAAGAAAACTACATTAAAATATTTTAACTTAGAATGGAAAATAATTTAAAATAACTTCATTGCTCCGTAATTGGGTGTTGTTAAGATGACAGGCGTCCTCCTAATGCCTAATTGCGATAAGCAAAGCAAGAAACACTTTTTGGTATCTGTGTCAAGTACGTATAATCTCAACCTAAAAGAGAAAAACCACTGTGCAAATCCAAATTCAGAGACATTCTACCAAAGTAATTATTTATCTTCAAAGGTGTGATCACAGAAGATAAAAATTGTAATGAATTATCACAGAATAGAATGAAGTAAGACATGCAATAACTAAATGTCAACTGGATTCCTGGATTGGATACGGGCATAGAAAGTGTACAGTTCTAGAAACATTTTGTTATGATTTGGTCAACCTACTATGTAACATTTTTGTAACTTTTTTTCAAATTTCTGATTTTTGAGAATTAGTCATTAGATTGATTAAATTATATAAAATTCAGGAATTAGTTTAAGATATAAAACCATACTGTTTCCTATCAATTAAATCTGATTTTCTTGTATAGTTTGAATTCTGCTTTATTTTTTGTATTTATTTATTTTGCTAATTTATCTATGTCTCAAATGCTGTCCTCCTTCCTGTTTTCCCCCACAGAGTCCCTTACCCCAAACACCATCCCTTTCTGATTTCTTCTTTCAAAAAGACAAAACAAAAGTATTTATAAGGCATAATAGTAGCTATAATTGATAATAGCTGTTCATTTGGCCGTGCATTTGAAAGTCTACAACATTGATAGTGCAGACATCAGGAAATAGCTTCAAAAATGATCTTCAAAATTAAATATTCTCCAGTTATCAGCTATCAGCTATCAGCTTGACAAAACTGCAATAATCCAAGAACAAAATTATCCTTGAAATGTACATAGAGAAAATTGATCAGACAAGAAGGAAAACAGATAGCAACCTTCCTGGATTCAACACAGGAGGGCCTAAGTTCCTGTAGTGTATTCTGCATGAGTTTATAGAGTTTATGGGCTAATACCTGGAAATGAACTCCTACAAAAACCAACAACAAACTAACCACAAACTGCAAGATTTATAAAAGCCAAACAAATATGTGGAAAGTATTATTTTCAGCTCTATATGAGAATATTAATGTTTACTAATTTGTATATTAATAAAATTTTAATTTCATTACAGCAAATTTTTATTGCATTTTTTTAAATAATATATTTTATGTGACTCATGTGATCATTAACATTTAGTGGCTTTGATTGCATTATAGATCAATAAAGTGTTTATATGACTTTGATCATCACTATGAATATTCACGAAAATCAAATTATGTCAACCAGAAACTGCTCTTCTGTTTTTATACTTTTTGTTGTACTTATGTAAGAGTTTCACCTCCTTGTTCACGTGTGCCCCACATATATGCCTAGTGTCCAGGAGGTTGAAGAGGGTGTGAGATTCCGTGATGCCGAAATTACAGCCACTTGTGAGCTGTCACTCGGGAGCTGGGTTCTCTGGAAGAACAGATAATGCTATTAAATACCAAATCATTTCTTCATATTCAGCAAACGCCATTTTTTTGTAAATATAGTGCCTAAGCTGTCCTGTCTTCTGCATAGACCACTGTTTTCTCAAATGTGATAATTTAATATTAAACACACACCCACCAGCTTCTTAACTTCATATATATATATATGTATATATATATATATATATATATATATATATATATATATATATATATAGAGAGAGAGAGAGAGAGAGAGAGAGAGACATACACACACACAGACACATGCATAACTGCTCTTACCTTCAAGTTTACTTACACACACACACACCTGCTTCTTACCTTCAAATTCACTTAGTTACACACACACACACACACACACACACACACACACACACACACACCTGCTTCTTACCTTCAAGTAGACTTAGTTATTTTCATAGTTATTTGTTTATTTATGCACTTTACATGCTGCATACTGCCCCCCTCCAGTTCACCCTCTCACAATCCTTTCCCCAGCCCTTTCTCCTCTGAGCAGGAGGGGACCCCACGGGTATCTCCTCACCTTGCATATCCAGTCTCTGTGATCACATTCTCTGCTACTGAGACCAGACACAGCAGCCTGGATGGATGGGGTGGGGAGGTAGAGGTCATATCCAGAAAGAGGCAGAGAGCTGGGGTAAGAGATGCCATGAATCATGTGTGTTTCCTTAGCTGAGACTCACAGCCTCAGTGATATGGACCTGAAGAAGTCATCTCCTGGAGCCAGAGAGCAACCCAAATGGAGAGATAGAGACACCAACTTTAGACCCAAAATTTATTCTGACCACAGGAAATGAAGGGGGCCATGCATAGAGCAGAGAGTGAGGAATGATCAACCAATGGTTAGTGCAGATTGAGACCCACCCCATGGATGAGCACCGATCCCTGACACTGTTAATGACGCTCTGTTATGCTTGCAGACAGGAGTCCATCATGGCTTCCCTCTGAGAGACTCCACTAAGCCGCTCACTCAGACAGAAGCAGAAACCCACCATCCAAACCACGGGTGGAGCTTGGGGACTCTGATGGAAGAACAGAATGAAAGGGATTATGGCCTCTAAGGGCATAGGCACTCCACAGGCTTTGTCTTCATGCGGGTACCAAACAACTAGAATTGGGCTTTCCCAAAACATGTTGTCTATAGATGGGACATCTGTGTCTTTAAAATTCATTTATTTATTTACTCACTTTACATCCCAAAATCGGTCTCCATCTTCAAGGTACGCCAACACCCGTTGTCGGGGGAATCCATAAAAAGACAAAGCTACACATTTCCTTCCTATGTCCTGGGGGCTCAGGTTCAGTCCACGTTCACTCTATGGTTGGTGTTTCAGTCTTTGGCAAACCCCGAGTGTCCCCGTGAGTTGACTCTCTTCGTCTTCCTGTGGAGTCCCTCATATCATCTGGGCCTCGATTCTTCACCTGTTTGTTTTTTTAAAGACTCTCTAAGCTCCAGCTAATGTTTGGTGGTGAATCTTTTCACTTGTTTCTCTCTGCTGTTGGGTGGAGTCACTCAGAGGACAGTTATGCTAGGAATCTGTCTGCAAGCACGATAGAGAATCTTGAATAGTGTCAGGGATCAGTGCTTGCCCTCAGGGTAGGTCTCCATCTGTGCTAACCATTGGTTGGACGTTCCTTCCATGTCTGCTCTATCTATCTCTGTCTCTGAAGGTCTTGTAGGCTGTGTTCACTTTGGATTGAAGGTTTTGTGGGTGGGTTTTGTCCTTGTCACATCACTGGGAGTCATGCCTGGCTACAGAAGTGGACAATTAAGGATCTGTATCCAGACTGCTAGAGTCACCCCAATAGACACCCTGGGGATTTGCCTTTGCCAGGTCTCTGGCACTTCCTAGAGATGTGCACCCCACACTTGTGATTTCCATTCCCTTTTCCCTGCTTTCACTCTACCTAATTCCTCCAAACCCACTCCCTTCCCTACCTTCCCTCCCATTCAGTTTCCTCCCTCACTCCATCCTCCTCAATATCTATTCTGCTAAATGCATTTTAAAGTCAATATTTAGGAAAAAACACTGAGTAAGTATAGGAAGTATCCCATAAGTAATTGTGGTGGATGTTTAGGCAAGATATGCACATATTAAATTTTATAGAGGCCAGAATTACTACATATATTGTTAGAAGAGACACTGTCTTCATTACATTCAACATGAAGGAAAACCATTTATATATTCTTTTAAGTTATACAAGAGAATCTATTAAATGAGTTACACACATCACACAACTTTATTACTTTGAAAGCTCTCTTTATTGCAAATATTTACACAATGAAAAGTACAAAGGTTTAGACTCATGTGAGTGTACTTTGTTGTAAAGTTAAATTTATATATACAGGTTGATGACAACAGTCACCTCAGATTCACAGGTATAAATACATCAGGGAGTCATCTATTACCTTATCTGTCTTATTTCCTTTATTCCTGATGAAGACTCATCTCATTTGTAGCCCTTACTGTGAGAGATGGATCAGAAAATGCCTGAGAGTCTACAACCCAGAATCCATCGATAGAAAAGATAAAAGACAACATGTCCAAATAGTATACACAATAGAAACTTTCTTGTAGATCTTGAAACAAAATGCAAAGAACAAACCCACATCCTAGGATATTACCACATATAGGAAACGGTAGCTGTAGGAAGCATTCTCAGGGGATTTTAAACTTCTGCACCTAAGACCGAAACTGCCTCCATGAAGTTGAAGTTTTATTTCTTTGGCAAGAAAGTCAGTCTGTCTCTTGACAGTCGCGTCTTCTGTCCTTCACTAGAGCGACGGCCATGCTTTATGAATGTGAACAGATAATCGCATACCGGTTTTCACGTCTTAAAAGAATTTCAAGAAGAACCGGAAAGAGAATATATAATGTTTTAGAGATGAAATACGGGAATTTAAATTAGCCAGCATACCCATGTTGTATAAATTTTCTGCCTACTATTATTTAATAATTTTGACTATTCCTGCTATGAATGAAAAGATGGTTATGTAATGTCTACCAATCCCCAAAGCCTGAAACATTGTGGAAAACTGTCTTATTTCTCCCTAACTTGGGTCTTTGGTCACCAACCTTTTCATTGCTCATCTAAATTCTGTTTCTCAAATAGATCAGAGGATTACGTGAGGGTGTCCCTCTCATGTAGAAGACCAAGGAACTTTCTGTACTTGCATGTATTTGCTCTTGGGAACATGTAAATAAAACTTTCCATTTCAAGAACCAAAACATGGCCGTCCAATGGGACCCACATGAAGCAAAATCTTCCTGCCATCAGTGAACATTAGCACACTGGTAACAGCACAGACAATAATATAATGGAATAATCCTGGAATAATTATAATAATATATAATAAAGATGTTGATGATGATGATGATGATATATAATGATGATGATGATCATAATAATAATAATAATAATAATAATAATAATAATAATAATAATGATGATGATGGAATAATCCCCTCAAGGGATCACGGACTAAGGAAAGTAAATGTTGAGATGTGTTTTTCAAGGTTTATTGTATCCATGAAAGCAATTTTCACAAGGACAGACTCCTCACACATGACAATCACTCAACCTGTCATGGCTTCACAGAGAGAGTTGAGAACCAGGGTGGTCTTTTCTTAGGACAAGAGAAAGATTTGCCAACCTTCCAAAAGAAAAGCAATCCAGACACTCTGTGTGTGAGGATGGTTAGCTTATGCATGATTAACACACATACATACACACACACACACACACACACACACACAAACACACATACACACACACGCACACACACACGCACACACACACAGAAACACTCATACAAACACAAACACACAAACACACACATACATAGACACACAAACACACATACATGAACACAAAAACACACACACAAACATACACATAGACACACTCAAACACACAAATACAGAGTGAGACAGAGACAGAGACAGAGAGAGACATGGTGAGAGACAGAGAGCCCATGAGGAAACATATAATATCATCTTTCTAAGAACAATAAACAGAGACAACTTTCAAGAAAGGGAAGAACAAGTAGGCAACAAGAAGAACAATCTCGTCATAGCCGTCAACTTGAGGAGGAAAGAGTTTGTCTCACTCTATCTTCTAGGTTCCCGTCTGTTACTGAGCGACGTTGGGGCAGGAACTCAGGCTGGACTCTAGAGGCAGGAAAGGAAGCAGAGACAACTTAGAAATGCTGGGTACTGGATTGCTATCCATGACCTTCTCAGCTTTCTCTCCTTCTCATACAACCCAGGGCCACCTTCATAGGGGATGACACGACCTAAAGTGGGGTAGACCCTTCCACATCAACCATCAAAAAAAATTCCTTACAGATGTGGCCAAATGCCAATCTGATGGAGGCAATTCTTCAGCTGAGGCTCCTTCTTCCCATGTTGAGTCAAACTGATAATAAAAGCTAACCAGGACCCTGCACATCCATTCGGATTGCCACACTGTGTGCAATAGACAAGCCATTGGAATAAACTTAGCTGTTGATCATTGGATGGATGGCTTAAAAATGTATATAAATAGATGTTATTTTCATCTATGTGTAAGAGCAAAGGGTTTTGTTAACAGAAAAACAGATGGAGTGTAAAATACAATATGTTAAGTGAAACAAGCCAGACTCAAAAGATGGCTGCGAAATTTAGATTTTAATAAGGGATATTATGTGAAAGGGGCATTTAGGAAGAGGAAGGTTAGTAGCAGGGTGTGTGTGTGTGTGTGTTTGTGTGTGTGTGTGTGTGTGTGTGTGTGTGTGTGTACGTGGAAATGGAGGTGAGTTGTGGGGATGAAGATGGCTAATGTACAGTATAAACCTGTACAAGGAGTCACCAGCAAGCCCACTGACTTCTACATTTAAAGAACATCGATATAAGAGAACTGAGTCTAAAACAATGTTTTGATTAAATTGGGGGTTTATAGTTTAGAGATACCGTAAAGGTTATTCATATTTTACTTCCCACAGGTGGCTCTTGCTGTTTTGAGCTTGATACTGGTGACAGGATATGGTAATGAGCTTTGGTGTCTGTACCTCATTAATCACCCCGAATTCACATCATTCAGTGAGGCTACCGTGGGGAAGGAGGTAGTTAGAGAACTTAAGGGTACACGACGTGGGAAGAATAATGCCCACCCCCACTATAGATATCCAAATATTCACTGTCATCTCTGGTTTGAATTTGTTCGCCCAAAAGTAATTTTATGAAGATTAATCCCTAGTGGGAATGTAGTTGTGAAGATTTGATTAGGTGAAGAGGGATGCAACCTACAATTAATGATGCTATTGTGGAAAAAGATTATATTATGAAGGGAGTTTGGCTCCCTCTCCTGTCTTCCTAGCCCATTGGATCCCTTCTGTGGTGACAACATCCCACAAGAACTCCTTCCTCTGCAGATGGTCTCTTCATCTTGGATTTACAGGCTTCTGAATCAGAATCATACAGAATCTGCGTCATTATAGACGAGCCAAACGGTGACATTCTGTTTGTCCATACAAGCGTGAACATGCATCAGAATTTTGAGCAACCGGGTCATATGGGAAAGTGAAGCTGGCAGAGAGTAATAGGTTGTTAGGGCTGACTGAAGACAAGATGGGTTCGGGGTTAGAGTGTGTGCTCTTCGTGAAAGAAACAGGACAGAGGAAGAGTGTAGGTTGGAAAGGTGCATCTTGGGAGGCACTCAGACATCTACTGTTGGCCTTGTGGGGACAAGGAGCCATTAGGGAAGAGGAAAGATCGCTAGGGATAGCTTCAGCCACTGCTTTTGGCTAGCAGAACCCTTTTTATAATCCTCATTTTCAAGGATGTAAAAGAAAACTGCCTGGAGTCAGTTGATCCATCAGTAACCATCAAGAGTGTGTCCACTATTCCAGAGGGACCCAGGAAAAAGCCTGATCATGGAAGATCCTTTGCCTTCCAGAGATGGAGACGTCTCCCCGGCAACACTGGGCAAACCATCTACGTCGGTAAGGGCCTCCCACTAAGTCTAGATCAGTGGTCCTTAACCCTTGCATTGAGACCCCTTTGGGAGCTCAAATGGCCCTTGCACAGGAGTCACATATCATATATCCTGTACATCAGACATTTACATTACAATTCATAACTATAACAAAATTATAGTTATGAAGTAGCAATGAAATAATTTTACACTTGGTGGAGCTGTATTAAAAGGTTAGGTTAGGAAGGTTGAGAACCACTCCTCCTGACCCCTCTAAAATATGCCTGTCGGTATATACTGGAGGTATAATCTCTTTTATTCAATCAGGCAAATCCAGAAAAACCAAAACACCTCCAAAAGGTTATGAAGGATAAACAGCCACTGCACCCACAGTGTCAGGACTGCTGACATCTTAGACAAATGAGGTCAAAATGGAAATCACGTCACACCGTGACCATCCCCCTAAATGAAAAGCAGAGGAGAAAAACCAGTTCCCTGGTGGTGGCACCAAGAGAAAACCCTTGTCAGAATTGTCAGAAACGATTTTAAAGCCAGGATTCAAGCGTCGTCAATGAGAAACTTCCAAAACAAAAGGATACACAAAATCTTGGTGAGGTAATAGAAGAAACAAGAGAAAATCGAATAAAAACTCACTGAATTAAAAAGAACACTAAGAGTAGGAATTAAAGACAAGTCTGGGCAAGATGAACAATGAAGTGGAGATTAGAGCAGCAGAAGGGGCTGGGGTGACAGCTCACTGCTTAGGAACTCTGGATGCTCTTGCAGAGGATCGGGGTTCAGAGGATCTGATGGACTCTTTGATCAAAACTCACACACACACACACTCACATACACACACACAAACAAAAACACACACACACTCACATACACACACATACACACACAAACACAAACACACACACACACCCACTCACATAAACACACACACATACACACACAAACACACACAAACACATACACACACATACACATACACACACACAAACACAAACACAGACACACACACACCCACTCACATAAACACACACACAAACACACACACACACACACACACACACACACACACACACACACCCCATAGAGATAAATTTAAAACAATTTAAAAAAAGAAGGAGCCAGGCATGCCCCTTTAATCCCGGACTCAGAAGCAAGCTGATCTCTGTGAGTTCAATGCCGACCTGGTTTATACAGTGAGTTTCAGGCCAGCCCTACCTACAAAATGAAACCCAGTGTCAAAATAAAACAGAAAAGAGTGTTCTATTTATTTCTGATAATGTAGGCAACAGAGAAACTATTTCTACAGAGAAAAAACTTATTGTTGAGAGAATCATTGTCTGGAAGGAGACCCCAATTCTTTGTGTCACTGACTCCATCACAGCCTCAGCAGGAAGTTGAATGGGTACAGCTAAAAGGAAGCAGGACGATCATGAGTAAAGCTGTGGACACGCATCAGCCCATCAGCAACAGAAGCAGGCAGAAAACCAGCTGGGATGAGATGGCGTCACCAGCCAATGTCTCTGACTGACAGTCCCTAGTAGCACCAGGTTGTTCTTTTCCTTCAAGTACCCTGGACTTTTCAGACACTCAGAAACCACAGAACAAAGTGTGGCAAATGCCTAAGAAAGGATGTCTTGTGGGACATATTTTTTTATACAGGTTTCATGTAGCCCAGGCTGGCCTCAAACACACTATGCACTCGAGGATGATTTTGAACTCCTGGTTCTCCTCCTGGTAATGGGACTATGGGCATGGACCACCACACCAGGCTGATGAGGTTCTGTAGGTGGAGCCCAGAGCTGTGTGAGAGCCGAGTGAGCACTCTGCCCACTGAGCTGCATCTCCAGCCCCTCGGGATGTGTTCTGCTAATACAACAAAACTAAAATAGACGTCTTCAATGAGAGACAACAGTAGTCTCCCAGTCCAGAAACATTTAATCACACATTCACAAGTAATACAGATGTCAAGAAATAATGAAACTGTGTAACAGTAAGAAAAAAAGAAGAAGATAGGAAACATACTATCAAAATGTGTGAGACATAAATATGAAGGTGCTAAGTGGAAACTTTATTTACAACACTAATTCATAGATTAGAAACAAAGAACAGCAACCTAAATTTTTATCTACACTAGAAAGTAAGAATATAATTAATTCAATGAAAACATAATTGTTAAACTGAACCCCAAAACACTAAAAATAAGAAATTAACAAAAAAAGCCAAAGAAACACAATTAGTTTTCTTTTTTAAAGCAAAGAATGGTATTTTGTCGTCTCGATTAGACCTAGATAGAAAAATATAAGGATATAAGGTCCATTCTGTTTGGCGATTAAAAAAGAAAGAAAGAAAGAAATTGCCGTGTTTTAGAGTTTATGCAGAACACTGAACCTGGTTCCACAGACAAAAATTTAGAAAAAAAATTCCTCGTTTAAACCCTTTTTAATGACAGTGTTTATACTCAACTTGTCTCTCCTATAATCTGTTAAATATCAGACAAGATTTCCAGGGATGCCATATGTAGATATGCAGTATTGGAATGGAAGCACAGTGTTGTATTCCCAAAACAGACTCTGGTTGAGAACATCATTGTTTTTATCACGAGGAAACTAGCAAATATCCATGCCCAGTCTCCCGAGGCCTTGTCCCATCTTAGAGCCATTTCTTCAGACAGCACTTCCCATGTGTCATATTTTTCTGCAAAAATCGAAACAGACTTGTTTGCTGCCTTTTTGGTTTGCAGTGCTGCTTGGGAGATCCTGGACCATCAGAGATGACAAAAGTTTTCCTCCACTACCCCAAACTACAGCACTGGTATCAATGTAGAGGAAATAGAGAGACAGAACCCAAAAAGGAAAAAAAACCTGTTGTTGTTTGTAGAAGAGTCATGTAAGTAGGCCAAGCTGACCTTGGACTTTCTATGTAGCCCAGGTTGGCCTTGGACTTACTATATAGCTCAGGCTGGCCATGGACTTACTCTGTAGCCCAGGCTGGCCTTGATTTATGATGTAGCCCAGGATGTCTTTGGACTTACTATGTAGCCCAAGCTGGATTTGAACTTGTGATCTTTGTGAGTATTGAGAATATGGTATACACTACCACACTCAGCTTTGTATCTGTTATTATGAGTGACTCAGCTGTGGCCCCTCATTTGCCAGCCTCCCTCAACATCAACAACAGCATCGACAATCACCCACTAGGATAATCCCATCCTTTAACTCATCTGTTAAGGTCAGACTTTACAGGACACAGAGTCAGCAGGGTCCTCCTCCTTATTAAAACACATTTGTGTGGAAGGATTTGAGTGATTGTTTGAGTGATCCAGTCATACCTTAACCTGGTTCTGATATTATGACCAAGATGGAAAAAAAAAGAATAAGAAAACAAAAGTAAAGAAGATGGGTCCAACACCGGGACTTGAACCTTAGCAATTGAGGAGATGGCGCAGAGGTCTCAGGTAAATGATGGGTAGGCTTTGTGGCCCACATAGAATCCCAGTTCAGGGAGGTAGAGATAGGGCAGATCCCCAGGGCAAGAGAGCTGTCAAGACTAGTCATATAGGTGAACTCTGGGTTTGACTGAGAAATGCTGCTTCAAAGAATAAGGTAGAAGAGAAATGGATTAGTCCCTACATTATACACTGCACATGCACGTATGTACACACACACACACACACACACACACACACACACACACACACAGGAACACAACAAAAACCATGGACTTAAGGCATTGCCTCTACTGTAGTAGCACATAGTAGGAGGTGGGGATCTAAATAAGTGTTCCTTTCCACCCCCACAAAGACCAACATACTTATGAACCCTCAGCCCTGGATCTGTACAATCTGCTGAGGACTCCCAGATGTTTAGTTTAGTCTCCTCGCTCTCTAACATATTCTGGTGTTCTGTTTCAGGAATCCTGAGCTGGGGCTCGGCTGACTTGAGCCTCACTCCCAGTCTTGCATCCAAGACAACTTTCAGCTGCCATGCACTGATCCTTGGAATTCCCTGCCAAGGTACCCTGACTTGAATTTCTCACGAGGCCGTGCCATGAAGCCAGAGAAAGTGCGGCTGTCTTACTCTGCCATTTATTAGCTTAGAGTATTGGGAAATTGGCTCGACGTTTAAACCTCACTTCCCTCATGTATAAATGAGCAAGCAAACAATTCCAGTTCATCAGCTCTACATTAGGAGTGAGTTAGAGAAACACATCAAAACGATTAGTGCCAATGTGTTTTATGAATGACAAGCAGTATTATTTATATGATTTGTAACATTGGAAATTATTGTACCTGGAACATAACGGTTTTCATTATCTTTGCACAGATGATGCGAGGAAAGCATCTAGGATGCAGAAATGCTTCCTTTTTCGCTTTATTTCCAAGAAGCATTTCCTTCTGCTCCAATTATTTTTTTAAAACTTTCTTTCCACTCCATCTCCCCTTAGGTGATTAGGTTAGAACAGGGTTTGGTGAGAGGGGTTATAAAACATGTTACAGAATATGTCTACAAGATCAACTGTTGAGTTCAAATGGAGGCAGTCTCCATGGATAAGCCATGCTCCCCCTGAAGCTATTGATTGCTTTTCTTTTTTATTTTCTTTGATTTCTTGTGATGGCTAGTCTTGGAGGAAAGAACCTCCCTTGAGGAGCCTCCTCCATCAGATTGGCCTTGACTATGTCCAGGTGGCATTTCCTTGACTGATGTTGGAGGGCTTGGTCTACTGTAGGCAGAACCGCCCTATGCGGGTGGGTCTGTACTCTGTAAAGGAAGTTGAATGTGAGCTTAGAAGCAAGCCAGTGAGCAGTCTCTGTAGTTCCTGTTTTACAACCCTCTCTTGGTTTTCCTTGATGATGGGCTGGAACAGATAAGGTGAAATAAAATTTCCCTTCCCAAGTTGGCTCTGGTGAGTGTATTTATCAGAGCAAAAGAAAACCAAAATTAAGCAAAAATCACAGTGCCAGATGTGGGATGTCTTCCTGAACGTTGCTGACCAGGGAGTTCCCAAAAGCCCTCACAACTTTACAGGTTGTTGACATTGTTCTTCATAGCCGTCCAGAACTTGATGGTAAGACCCTATTGCTGAGGATACTGAATCCTTTTGGTCACAGGTCACAGAAGGGTAAATCTGAAGTTGAGGTGGAAGCATCTTCTATAATGGCTAGCCTTAATGGTTCAAGACAGTGCTATGTAGGCTTCCAGGGGAGAAAATCACCTATAACCTTACTCGGGGGTGAACCATTCAAGCTAAAATGTCAGGTAAGATGTGCCCCTAATGTCTTGGTGGCATCGCAGTCATGGGAGTAACCTGTGGCTTTCCAATTGGATACAAGGCATATTCCCCACGAGAGAATACACACCAGGTTCTGTAAACTGGACAAGAACCTATGGTTAGAGTGATATAGGCCCTATGAAAGAACCTAATGCTAAATACATTGTCGAACTTCCTTCCAAACATCCATATTTGTATCTATAGATCAGCGTTGCACTCAGCTCTCATCAGAGAAAAGCCTCTGACTACCATGAGCAGAGACGTACAGCTGGACAAAGTGCTGGGAATCATTGGTGTTGGACTGTTCAGGTGGAAATACGACAGCTATGTCTTCTCCTCCACAGCTCAGAGAACATCATGAAAGAGTGGGTGGAAGGAATATAAGAACCAGAAGATGGGGAAGTGGACAGCAAAAGGAAATCTTTTAGACTGTACCTAGTCATTGAACTCTTAAACTGATGGCGGCTATGGTCATGGGCACAAGACTGGGCCCCTCAACACTTCATTACAAATGGGAGAGGCCATAAAGACCCTCCCCTCCCTTGGCAATCAACATTTATTGGAGGAGGGTTCTATCCTGCAGGCTTCGATCTTTCAAGACCTACTGTAGTAAGAGTTTTTAAACCCTTTAACCTTCCTCTAGCCCACCACCCACCAGAGGTAGTGGAAAGGAAACGATAATAGGGCAAACAAAGGACGGTGTGGACCTGCTTAGAAATAGTTCTCTGGGGTGATTTCAGTCTTCATCATCAGGATATCAGTTCAGTTGACATGAATCAGCAGAGGTAGGTCGATCTACTTGCAAACACCATTCACGAATCACCAAGGACAGTTCAACCCAGAAGAAATTGCTGAGCTCTTCCAATTTGCCTGGGTTCGAGGAGGCAGCAAGAAGCCACCGCAATGTCACCACAAGAAGTTCTCTAGGGCTTTTCTCTCTACAATGTCATGATAAACAGTGGTCAGTGAGGAAGGAAAGGTGAACCAATGCCACAGCATGGTCAATTAAGACCAGAGTCATCAAAGTCCATTGAGCATCAGCGAAGAGTGTCAAGGCAAGCCAATGCCGTGGGTTTGCCCACTGTTGTCCAGGGTTATACTCGTACCCTTTCTAAACATCACACGCCCTTTTCCCAGGCAGCTACCAGAAACACCATGTGTTTGTTCTCAGCAAAACATCCTCCCCTAGGACAGTTTCCAGAACATAATCCATGACACAGTTGAATCTCCAAAGAAACCAGAAATTTCTGCTTCACTCCCTTCTTCATTCCTGTACCCATAGATAGGTTGTTCTGTTGAATTCCTCTGTACTCATGTAATTAATTAAACTTAAGGAATACACGCAAAACGGAGACATGAAATATGAGGGGGGACTTATTCAGAATATCGGTGCCAATTGGAGAGGGAATGGCGTGAGAGAAGGGGTTGACCGAGGGGATGACGGAGGAGGATGAGGGAGGAAGCAATGGAGAACTGAAGGAGGAGATGGGAGAATGAGGGAGGGGGATGAGGGAGGGGAATTGGGAAGGGAAATACAGAAAGGAAATGACTAAAACTCATTATGTAAGTATATGAAATTGTTATACAAAAACATCAAAATCGTTTTTTTAAAAAAAAGTTTAATGTTTCTCTTTACAGAGGGTCAATCATTACAACTTAGGGATAATTTTGTTGGATCAATTTTGTCTTTAGGCTTTTTTTTCCTTTGAGCAAATTGTTAGATGTGAAGTTTTAGTTCGACTCAGTGCCGTCCAGGGTTCTGTGTAACTGAAAAATCAAGTCAATAAACACTTTGTATTTATTGTCAAAATCCCAGTGAGTTCTCTCCAGTAATTTTCCTTTTATCACACTCCACCCACACCCCTTCTCAAAACGCTGTCTAAATTAAGTACCTGCCACTGAATGCAAAACAAGTTCAAACCAGTGGAAGTGGGAAAAAGCAACTAAAAGCAAACAAAGTAACAAACAGAAAAACATCTTCCCTCTGCATCTGGGATTCCATTTTATGGTTTTGGAGAGTCTACTACACTGAACAAAATGAAAGAGTAGAGTCTGAGGAGGTTTTTAACTTAGTGAAGAAAGGCAGGCATAGCTGCAAATGGGGGGGAAGCAGGGGGAGGCTGACAGGGAGGTTCTTCTCTTGATGATGTATGTAAACCCCAAAGCTGAGAATGAAGAGAACCTCCAAGTGAAAACGGCGATGCCAAAATTTATGAACACAAGAGCGTTTGTATCACACTGACTGAACATTCACACAAATAAATCACAACGCACGTCTAGTATGCGTGTTTACACACATCAAGTGCTGCTGTGTTTGGGGGGCTGTATAAACAATGATTGTGTGTGACTGGAGAGGTGTCTTGGTAGTTGAGAACCGTTACTGCTCTTGCAGAGGACCTGAGTGCAGACCCTGGCACCAACATGGTGGCTCACAAGCATTGATTACTCTTGTTCAGTTCTGTGTCCTGCTCCTTTCTCCTGTATTGATGAATACACATGTGGTCTTGAGGGAAACCGACTTGAGCCCTGTGGCCTCCCATGTCTTATTGACAGCTATACCTGCTTTTCTTCCCTAAGTTTCTTGTGGCTTCTGTACATGTATCTTTTATACAGATTCATAAAAGCATGGGAAACTCCCATGTATGGAATTTAAAACAATGAAACAAAGAAAGAAAGAAAGAAAGAAAGAAAGAAAGAAAGAAACAAAGAAACAAAGAAACAAAGAGACAAAGAAAAAAAGAAAGAAAGAAAGCTGAACACGAACACCCTCCAGGACTGCAATGTGACCATCACACTCGAGTTGCTCTGCTTTCCCCATCCTGATGGATGGTTCCAGCTGAAACAATGGGTCAAAATAAACACTTCCTGTCTCTTTTTTTTATTGGAATTTTATGTATTTAAATTTCAAATGTTATTCCCTTTCCTGGCCATCATTTTATGGACCTAGCTCAAGTCTTACCTCCTTAAATATGGAGTCATGGGAGGAGCGTTTGTCACTTTGAATAAAACAAACCTTAACAGAGACACACGATGGATCAATGGATCGTTGTTGCTACCATGTTGTAATTTCCTTCCCCCAAACACCACATTTTAAACATCATCGAAAGCCAAGAAAATAGGCATAAAGATCTGTCTGTTTGATGTACTGCCCACAATTCATTTCGTTCACCTGGGCCTCAACTTTAGAAGACGGCAAGCATCAGCCATTTGAGACATCCACTTCCTGCTCATGTTTTGTTGAAGAAAAAAAAATCAAGCTAAATAGAACAATAGAGATGGAGTGTACAGTACGGGTTGGGTGGTTAGAGCTCTTAAGGAAAGCTCGCACACAGTGAGGTATGTCAACACACCTCAGCTGACTCAGAAGCAAACAGGTGAGGACCACAGGAAGCCTTGGGCATGAACAACAGGGATGAAGGTGTCTTTCCAAGGAAGGGAGACAGAGCAGAGCATCCTTCCTTGGGCTAGTTGAAGTGAGGAAGCTAGTGATTCTCCACCTAAGTCATCGCACGCTGAGCCGACTCGTGAAGTTCTGGACCCGTCACTGTCCAGTGCCTGAGGTTGAAATGCAGCCGCCCCCCCCCCAACCCCCATAGGAACAAGCTCTTGTTCCAAGGAGAGGTGCTTGAAGGCTTCATTCTTTGAAGCCATCTTCTCCGAAGGGCAGGTCTCCAATTCCTTAGCAAGAAAGGCATCACGTCGTCAACCTTGTCGTCTTTCCAAATCTGCCATCTCTGTGAAGCCCCATCTCGAAGGTCTTGGCCAGGGCATCTGGCTTTCTGAACTGATGTCTCCAACAGGTTTCCTAAAGTCTCAGCTTAGCAGTTTTCGACGGATTACCTGTGCCTTATCTAGAGTGGAAACAGGGAATGAATTCTGGCTTATCTGAGTCCCTGGAGGTAGTAGGTGCTTATAGAGAGCAGGTGAAGGAATCATAGACATGAAAGTGCTAATCCATTCTTCATGTCGAACCTCTCCAATTTTTTATACATTTTTTAATCATTTAATAAAGTAAGTCAGTATCCCAGACAGGGTGAGTGTCTGGCTTATGCACCAGCCTCTCTTTTCATCCTAACTCCTGGCTGCTCAGGCTGTGATATCCATTGGAAGTAGAGTCATTGCAGATGTAAGTGGTTATAATGAAGGCCACCCTGGAGTATGCTGTGCCCCTAACCCAATATGATCATCGACCCTATCAGAATAGAAGCGTTAGTGGGCTGAATGGCAGGCAGGATGGATGGGACCCGATGTCAGGCTGTGGTGGACTGGGAGCTGGTTTTATTGCCCAACCAGGAGTTTGGGCTTTAGCCTGAGGTTCTAGTAAGCACTGGAGAATTTTTATCAGGGATTTCCCTTCAGGGATCCCTCAGGATGATCCCCTGGGGATGTACAGAGGAGGACCTAGAGGAGGCTGCAAGGGCTGTCAGCTCAGGCAACACGGAAAGCTGTTGTCTTCGCAGGAGGCACATGCTGCAGAGTGCAGGCCAGCAGAGTCAGTGACTGAGCAGTTAGTGCAATGTCCCTCTTTTCATCAGAGCATCCTCCCATGCTATCCTTCTGCCATGACGGACTTACATGTTCAACAGACCGTCAAAACCCAGTCTGACTGAAGGGACACCATTGCACTAAGGAACGACCACTGCATAGTACAAGACACAATGGATGGTAAGATGTTTCACAAATGATGGGAAACTGAAATAATCTCAGTTAAGATGGTTTGCATTCCTCTCAGAGGACCCGGGTTCAGTTCCCAGCAACTATATCAGATGGTCCCCAACTCTAGGGAGTCTGATGCCCTCTACTGACCTCCGTGGGTCACTGCACATGGGTGTACATACATACATACATACATACATACATATATACATACGTACTACATATATACACACATATTACACACATACATACTATACACATACTACATACATACGAAATATATATTATGCAAGTGGGTTACTCAGTGATCTGCTATCCTTGGTCAGTGGATTACTCATGCCCTCAGGAACCCTCAGAGGAAGTGGAACTGTCCATTTCTTCTTCTCTGACAGTTCCCTTCCGGGGTCTAGAGCCCTCTTACTGACTGAAGCCTTTATATGATCTTTGAGTTTCTGCAGCATTTCTGTAACACGAGCATCAGGTTTTTTGAATCTCTGGTCTTCATAGGGTTTTGAGCGTCTGAACTTTTGCCGAGTCCGTCTAAGTAGTCCCGGAGGTGGAAAGTCGCTCGGGTCTCTGCTGTTCAAGTGCTTCCCCCGTTAGAGTCCGGTGTTATAATCTGCTTGGGGGACACTGAATGGGCTTCCAGGCTGTGGAGGCTGGGAATCCTTCCTCTGATTCCCCTGCTGCACTCCGGGGTTATAATCATGTTAGGGGACTTTGAAGGGGATCCCAGGCCATAGAGGCTGGGAAATCGCTGGTGCATTGTCAGAGGGTAAAGTCCGGGATGAGGCTCTCTGTCCTGTCTAAACACTACCACGTGAAGGGGCAGTGAAAGTACTCGGCAGTGGTGAGTCATGGTGAGCATCAGTCGAGCTGTATCCTTTGAGTATTTCTCTCTCTCCCGAGAACTGTGGACAAGTCCGGAAGGCAAAGCAGGGAAATCTCGAGTGACCATTGATCTCAGGAAACAACCAAAGCTCGAGAGGGGCTGTCCTCGAGTTTGCACGAGGCAGTAGCGAGGTCTGAATGGGGCAGTCTCGAGGTCTGCACGTGGCATTCGCGAGGTCTGCACGGGGCAGTCGCCAGGTCTGCATGGGACAGTCGCCATGTCTGCACGGGGCAGTTGCGAGGTCTGAATGGGGCATTCTCGAGGTCTGCACGGGGCAGTCGTGAGGTCTGCCCGGCCCAGCCAGGAGCTGCCTCACTTGTCAGTTGTGCTTGTAGTAGCGGGGCGATCATCCAAGCTTTCTGAAAGAGGAGGAACCATGTCGATTCTCTTCCTTTGAGTCTGCAGTGCTACCTGTTTTGTGCACACTGTCAGGGGTCATGACAAGTGACTCCTGAAGTAGCAAAATTAATGGAAAGGGCAAAGGGTGCTTCGGAGATTGTGCGGTCAAGTGCCTCTTACACCTGCATTGGTGCAGTGATGTGTCTTGCAACCTCATAACCGAATGGGAAAGGCTGATCCACACCCTTGCTCCTCAGAAACTGCAGGGACTAGAAAATCACTGGTGGACTGTGTTAGGGAATAAACATGTGATAGGATTTGAATAGAGCATAGAATGCATGGGATTGATATTAGAATTCCATGTGAGTTCCAGGTGTTACTGTGACGCTTCTGCCTTGATGTCTCACTCACTATTTCTTCTTGTCCTAAAGCTTTTAATATTCATTCCGTGATGATATTTTTGAAATATTGAGTATGATAAACAATAGAAAGTATTTTCTCTAGTCACATATATTGAAATTCTAAATGTCTCTTGACATCGTATGCAGTTGCCTGCCCAGAAGTCCTGGGAGGCTTTCAATACTGGTAAGTTGACTGAACACAAACTGTTTACGTTACAAGCTTTGCTTGTAAATAATTCTTTTTGTTACCCCCAATTAGATTGTACAAATACTTCCAGCCGTTTACAGACATATCTACAATCACCTTTGCTTGGAGAAAGGAGTTAAGTGTTATGCCTTCTTTGAATGAAGAGGAAGATCTACGAGTACACTCCTCATAGAAACAAGATATCAGGTACTGTAGGATGAAATATGAATCTAGGCAACAATAAATGTTCCAAGCTAACCTGTACAGTAAAGTAGTGTATGGAAGATACCACTCCTTCATTAGTAGTATTAATAACCATTGTATTTGTTTATATTTCAAATATTACCACCTTTCTATAAACCCCACCTACACATATTCCTCCTTTTTGTCTCTAGGTGGGTGGCTCAGCAAGCCCCATTCATTCTTTCCTCACCCTCTAGAATCACTCTTCTCTGGGACATCAAGCATCCAAAGGACCAAGTCCTTCCCCTTCCACTGATGTGAGATGAGGCCGTCCTCTGCTACATATGTAGGGTACCAGACCATGTATAATCTAAGGTTGGTGGTTAGGTCCATGGGAACCCTGAAGAGTCTGGTTAATGGATATTTTTGTTAATTACAGTCTCCTTCCGCTCGATAATCCCTTCCCCTACATTTTCCATTTGGATCTGTAGCCTCTTTTCAATGGTTTGCTGTGATTATCTGAATCTGTATCAGTCAGGTGCTGGGAGAGCCTCTCAGAGGACAGCCATACCAGACTCCTGTTTGCAAGCACATCTCAGCATCAGCAACAGTGTCCATTTTGATGTCGGTAGATCTCTGTATGTCCTTTGCTTCAGCCTCTGCTCAATTTTTACCCCTGCATTTCAACTAGACACGGATAACTCTGATTTAACAAGAGATTGGTGAGTGGTCCCATCCTTACATAGTGGTCATGTATATCTACTGCAGGTGGTGAGTTCAGGTTCAATTTCACTGTTGGTGTTGATGTTAGATATTGTCATCACTGTTGGGTCCAGAGAACCTGTTGGATCCTTGGTATCTGGGACATTCTAGAGGTTACCCCCATCCTCCAATGTACCTTCTTTCTATACTCATTCTCCTGGTCCTCTGTGCTTCTCTCCTGTCTCTTCCCACATCTTATCCTGTTCTCCTGTTTTTCTATTTAACTCCCCTCTCACACACATGGTCCTTCCTCCATCTGCCTCCCATGATAATTTACTTCCCCCTCCTAATTGGGATTGAAGCCGTCCCTCTTTGTCCTTTCTTGTTAAGCTTCAGAGTGTATATGAGTTTATTGTGGATATTCTGAGCTCTTGGGCTAATTTCCACTTACAAGTGACTGCATTCTATGTGTGTTTATTTGTGTTTGTGTTACTTCACTCAGGATGATATTTTCTAGTTTCATCCATTTGCCTATGGTCTCCTTATGGTCTCTTGTAATTCTTTAAGGGATTTTTGTGTTTCCTATATAGGGGCTTCTATCTCTTTACATCTGTTGTCCTGTATTTCTTCGATGAAATTATATATGTCCTTTTTAAAATCCTTTAACATAATCATGTTAAGTGATTTGAAGTACAAACATTTCTTTTTCTTTTCTGTTGTGTTGAGGGTATCCTAGCCTTGTGTTGGTTTGAGAATTGGGTTCTGATGATGTCATGTAACCTTGGTTTTTATTGCTTCGGATATTATACTTCCCTCTCACTATCTTGTATCTCTAGGGTGTTTTTACTGTCTCTGATAATGGATTGATCCTCCTGTAACCTATGCGTCTGGACTCCTGGGACACTAGCTCTCTCCTGAAGGATCTTGTGTACCAAGAGCTGTGGGTCAGTTTCAGTGACAAATTATAGATAGAAACCAGAAGTATCCTGTAACAGACTGCCCCTCTGTTCCTGGTTTCTGAGGGCTCTAGGCAGTTCCCCCTGAAAAGTGGTAGTCTCTCCTTTGATCTTGAGTGTGTCAGCACTCCTGGAAATCCAGCCATTTCCTGGTGGGATATGGGGAGAGAAAGATGAGGTACAGGTTCAGCTTTGTAAACACAGCTTTGGGTCCTCTTGGTTTTTAATCTTTCACTGAAAGAGCTCACAAATGAAATTTGACTCTGTGGCCAGTAAGCCGCTAGGAATGATCATCTCTTTCTATTTTCAGAGATGGGACCACAAATGATTGGCACCTGGCATTTTTACATGGGTGCTATCAGTTAAAATTAGGTCTCTTTTTCTTTCATGTCAAATGTATTCCTAGCTGAGATAATTGCTCAGTCAACAAAGCATTGCTGTTGAATATGAAATAGACTACCATTGACAAATGAAAATATTTAGGCAATGTCATCTAGATCATTAAATTGTAATATATTGAAGAACTCACAAAAATACTTCATGATGGTTTAACCAATGCATGGAATGCATATTCATTAAAACGACGAAGAGTATAAAGTTTATTTTTACAACTTACTGAATCATGTAATAAATAATAAGTCTCCATTAATGTATCAGGCTCCATAATAGTGGTATATATTAGGAATGAATAAAAAGTATTATGAGCTTTCACTTATAAAAATTGCATTACGATATAAGAAAAAAGAAAAATGAATGCATAAATCAGTGTGTTGGAATTGATTGTATACAAATAATTGAAGAAACTATCCTAGCAATAAGGTCATGGAGATTTTCCTAAGGAAGTGACAGCTAAGTTAAATTAGATGAAAAATAATTGGACTATATTTCGGGCAATATTACTATAAATATAAGGTCAATAAAAGGAAAAGAGCTTGACCTAATGTAAAAGTATATGTGAAAGTAGTTTGTATAGATTAAGTGATAGAAGAGAGGAACAAATAAAGCTGAAGCTTACATATCACATATGGGCTTACAGAAACAATATGAGAGATGTAAATTTTAATTTATGGAAAATGTCTAAGAAATCATTGAATAGTTTTAAATATGTTTGTTTAACTCTCTATGTACATACTAAGGGATTCTGGTTACTTATGTGTTATGAAATGATACACAGAATGATTTGCAGGATGTTTTTGAAATCAATCTGGAAGTAGTGTCAGTGATACAGAAAAAGATTCATATCAGACAGCAATGTTGGAAATTTATGTCTTTGGTAGTAGACTGATTATGGGGAGGGCCAGAAGAAAGAAAGACAATGTCTTGTTTTGAGCAAATGAAAATATGTTGGAGTTATTTACTGTGATGTGGAATATTTCATGATAAGTATATTTAGGAGAATTTTAAATGAATATATTTTAGATCGATTTACTTGAAGTTGCTTGAGAGAACCTCTAACTCACTTGAAATTCCTATTTACTGTTCAACGTTTGGTGATATAAGCCATTACTCAGACCATGAATTAATAGCTGTTATATAGCCAAAAAATTTGTTTAGTAGATGTATTTTTTCACACTATATCTGGTAGTCTTATTTCATTAAGAGCAAACCTATGCTTACATTATATGCTTGTTTAGTACATACGGACAAATAATTTGCCGATTTACCCACTCCAAACATTTTGGATTGCAATTAGCATTTAATCCAACTTTATGGGAGCTGACACAGCAGTTTGATTAGAATATAATAGCTCATGAATGTGAGTTTCACAGAAAGAAGTGATTTGCTCATATTTTGTAAAGTTACAAACTCTAGAAGAGTAAAAATATTTAATAAATATCTAGCTCTTCTAAGTTTTCTCTTTAGTATTTTAGCATGTTATGATATTCATGCAAAAATTCCTTACCCAGATGATTTTAACTATAATATCCAGTACTATTAAACATATGCACAGCATTATACAACTACTAATGTTATATGCTTTCAGAAAATTTTCATCAAATGAGCCAGAAAATCTTCCTGATTTCAACACCACATGGCCATTGGGAGCAGAATAAACCACAAATAAGGAAATGGAGAAAGTGATTGACACACAAAAAATTCTTGGTTTTAAAATTAATAATCATGCTAGTTATGGCATAGAGCTTTGAAAATAGAGTCAATGACAGGATGAAAAACACTGACGAAGAGTATTTATATTGAATTTTTACTAAATAAAGGAAAACAGTGGATCTGAAGGTAAGCTACAATTAACAAAATGACGCTGTTCTTCTGCCACTATTTATTCAATGCTTTGTTTTTTGTTCCTATATATGTTTCAGAAACATCTCAATGATTCTGGCTAGTCTTAAATTAATGAACATGCAGTTCAACTGATTTAATGTTCCACATTATCTTAATGTTCTTCTGCATCTATGGTTATAAAAATTATAGAGAATTATTTTGACTAGAATAAAATTTTATTGTTTCTTTATTATATGAGAAAAGCAATTATTTACAGAGAATGGATACCTGATATTTTCTAAATAATCTCAATAGAGTTTTAAACCATATATATTAGATCAATCATTCATACCTTCTCCAAATGAAACTCCTTAAATGTTACTACACATATAGCATGTAAAGAGAGTGATATATAGAAATAAAAACATCACCTATGCAGCCACAATCATCTATTATCCCCATAATGAAAGTCAATACTAGGAAGAGAAGATGGTACAGACACACTGCAGGAAAGATCAGCATCTTTCAAAATGAAGATTGAGCTGGAAAGTGATTTGAACTAAGTATAGTTAAGAATAATGTAAATAAGTTTAATGTTATGAGAACTAGTTTACCTGTTAGGGTTGCCTTATCTTTTCTTAACTTGGGCAGTCACAATTTCTGCTCTGTGGAATGAGACAGTCTCCACCTTCTCAGCCCTCAAATATTTCAATTTGTCACTTGGTCCTCAGGACATCCATATACCTGGAGATGAATTTTTCTTCTTGGAAATTCGAAATGTTCATATTTGGTGAATTGGGAGAGAGGGTTAAAAGCAAATGGGAAGTTAGTGACATACCATAATACTTCTGTATTATAATCAAAATGGGTTTTTTTGGGGGATGGGATACTTGAGGTGAAAGAAAGGAAAGGTGCTGCTTTATTTGAAATATGTCCTTACCTCATTCTGTGCCCCTGTAAAGGGCCCAGCCTTATCTGTCAGGACTGACCATGTTCCTGTCACTACTCCACTGCCTTTCTCATGCAGTTCTTAATTCTGGATCCTGCTTGTCACTCTAGGTTTCATCTTGACAAGATTCATCTCATTTCCCTGTGATCCTGCTCTGAAATATATGAAAGTTATTTTTCTTTTGTTTCACTTTCAAACATTTAAATGATTATATTAATTTTTGTTTAACCTGTTTTATGAAAGCCTTAGAGGAGAATTATTCATGGATGTCTGTTTTGATTGAACGAGAAAATAATGAAAAAAAACTCTTTTTAATTTTACAAGACATTTTCATTTCTAAGTATTTCTCTTACATAAACCCACTATGCTAGTTTATCTTCCTGTCTTGTCCTGAGTTCTTTCTTCCCATTGCTACTTGAATACTGCCTCTTAGGACTTACTGCAGAACTGTAAATGCTGGCATACACAAGGAAGGACTTGATTCTTCTACATTTTTCTAACCCTTTTTTAGATGTATCTTCCTACTCTCTTGAGCTATTTGAATTAATTTGGATCACTGAACTCAATAGTATAGTACTATAGTGCTTGGGCCTTGAAAATATCTGTTATTATTGCCTTGTCATAGTTTTACAGCTCAGGGTTGGACCTAGTTACATTTTGGAACTTTAGTCCAAGATGTTTGTGAACTTGGAAAAAACCTAGAAAGCAGCTATCAATACTTTCAAATGGTATTTTAATACATGAGGGCTATAAAAACCTTTAATAAATCATGGAAAAGCAGTCGGAGATTCCTTTTTCTGTAAAGTACTTGAAAAACATGAAAGGAAGAAATACCATGTCCCACTCACTTTTGTCTTCACATAGGGTGCTGAAATGTGACTTTAGTTTTGGTGCCTTTTCTGGTTAGAATGTAAAGTTGTTTGTGTTAGTTTGTGTTAATGGTTTGCTCTATTAATATACACTTTTGTTATTGTTTTTGTTTTTTGTCTTCATCATTCCCATTAGGGCCATGGTTCCCCACTTTTTATAGATAAAAGGTGGATTCAGTCCAGCTATTATTGTCCTGGGGAAAAACCCACAATTTTGGCAACAAATGTTCAGAATTATATATTTGACCATGGTTTGAAATTCTTCCTTGCCATCACATTCTTGTAGAAACATAATTGTTTACTACCCCTTCAATTAATTGTACTGACCACCCTATAATCCCATTATGCATCTGTGTGTAGGGGGAAAGGGATTCTTTAAATTTTCTGTGGTATGTGGTTTTATTCTTCCATAAATTATTTCAAACCACCACATGAGCACAGCACACTACCTGGAATTATTGCATGCTGAGTCATGGGGAAGGCTAGTGTGAAATTCATTACTGTTCTTTGTTTCAGAGATTCTTATTTTTAATAAGTAATCCATCCTATTGGAATAGCTAAATAACTCTTTTATTCTCCTTCCTATATGGGTGCTGCTGTGAATAAATTGCATTTTCCATTGATAAACAATAACAAATACCCATAAAGGCACAAACATACATAAAAGGGGAAAAGTATTCACAAAGAAAAAATGCATTTAAAATGGAGAAAAAATATAAGCAAAATGAGATCAAAAGTTATAGTCAGAAATTATGAAATTAAAAATTTCCTTATAAAATTACAAAATTTTAAGGTTAGATAATACAAATATATATTCAAACAAAGAGGAAAATATTAAATGCAGTGTATGCACAAAGAGTTAACTCAAAATGTAGTATATAAACCACGATTGGAATGGAAAAATCACTCTCTCTACTATAGAGGCAAAAATGGACGAACTACCAGTAGGTTTAACACAGTCTTTACTGAATAGTGACAAAATATCAAGAAAGATGATGTTTTAAAAATACCACATAAATAAATCATCGATAATTTAAACAAATCCAAAAAATAATAAAATATAGAAGAGCAGCCCTAGTCTATGGTGATCTGATAGGATGCATAGGATTATTTCAATATTCTGGTATCAATTGAGGCATGTTATGTGAATTAGTATATGGTCAAATTGGGAGAAGTTACAATGAGGTGCATAGGAAAAGGTATATTCTTCTGATTTAGGATGAAATGTTACCTAAATATCTGTTAAATCCATTTGGATTTTTTAAGTTATTAAGATAACTTCTGTTATTTTAACCATATCTGTTTAGTTTCAGTTTCCATAAATTGTCTGTTGATGAGAGTGCAGAATTGAAGTCTCCAACAATTTATTGTGTGTGGTGCAATACTTTCTTTGAGCTATAGTTATGTTTCTTTTGTGAATTTAGGTGTCCTTGCATTTAAACATAGTTGTTCAGAATTGAACGTTCATCTTAGTATTATTTTTCTTTGACAATTATGATTCCATTCCCTATCATTTTTGATAACTTTTTGTTGAAGTCAATGTTGTTCAATTTTAGAAAGGGGTTACTCCTTGTTTCTTGGGAACATTTGTTTGGAATTTTTCTCCATCCTTTTACCCTGAGATACTCTGTCTTTGTCTCTAAGGTGTATTTACAGTATGCAGCAAAATCTTGGATCCTCTTTATGTTTTCAGTCTCTTAGTTTATGTCTTTTTATTTGGGGAATTGTGTCCATTGATGATAAGAGATATTAAATGAAATGGACTGTTGATTCCTGTTATTTTTGTTGTTAGAAATGTAATTACAGAAACGCCATCTGGAACCCTGGTGCACGGAGGCCCCCGGAAAAAGCGGCGCAGATCTTCCTGGTTGCTCCCACTGCTGAGAGCTCATAGGCAGCACCCCACCAGCAAACTTGAGCCTCGGGACCACAGGTAAAACCAACTTTTCTGCTGCAATAGACCTGCCTGGGGAACTCAGGACACACAGAGGCCAAGTTCCTCTATGACCAGGCACTTACAGTGTTTACCGGGAATCCCAAACCTGCGGATCCTGGCCCGCAACAGTTCTCTGCTCCCAAACCCCTTGGGAGAGAGACCTCACTACCTGGTAAGGTGGGCACTCCTGTGGCTGCCGAGCAGAAGAGACCACCAACTCTGCCCACCATTTCCCACATCCCTGGCCAAAGAGGAAACTGTATACGTCCTCTGGGTTCCCGTGGGGAAGGGCCCAGGAGCAGCAGGACCCCTGCGCCTGAGACATGACCAGAACCTGAAGGCACAGACCAGATAAACAGTTTTCTGCACCCAAATCCCGTGGGAGGGAGAGCTAAACTTACAGAGAGGCAGACACGCCTGGGAAACAAAAAGAAACTGCACTTTGCACACATCTCTGACGCCAGAGGAGAGCACCAAACGCCATCTGGAACCCTGGTGAATGGAGGCTCCTGGAAATGGCAGCGCAGATCTTCCTGGTTGCTGCCACCGCTGAGAGCTCGTAGGCAGCACCCCACGAAGAAACTGGAGCCTCGGGACCACAGGTAAGACCAAATTTTCTGCTGCAAGTGACCTGCCTGGTGAACACCAGACACAGTCCACAGGAACAGCTGAAGGCCTGTAGATAGAAAAAACTAAACGCCCGAAAGCAGAACACTCTGTCCCCATAACTGGCTGAAAGAAAACAGGAAAACAGGTTTACAGCACTCCTGACACACAGGCTTATAGGACAGTCTAGCCACTGTCAGGAATAGCATAACAAAGTAACACTAGAGATAATCTGATGGCGAGAGGCAAGCGCAGGAACCCAAGCAACAGAAACCAAGACTACATGGCATCATTGGAGCCCAATTCTCCCACCAAAGCAAACACGGTATATCCAAACACACCAGAAAAGCAAGATCTAGTTTCAAAATCATATTTGATCAGGATGCTAGAGGACTTCAAGAAAGATGTGAAGAAATTCCTTAGAGAACAAGTAGAAGCCTACAGAGAGGAATCACAAAACTCTCTGATAGAATTACAGGAAATCATAAATAAATAAATAGAAGCCCATAGAGAGGAGTCACAAAAATCCCTAAAAGAATTCCAGGAAAACACAATCAAACAGTTGAAGGAATTAAAAATGGAAATAGAAGCAATCAAGAAAGAACACATGTAAACAACACTGGATATAGAAAACCAAAAGAAGAGACAAGGAGCTATAGATACGAGCTTCACCAACAGTAAACAAGAAATGGAAGAGAGAATCTCAGGAGCAGAAGTTTCCATAGAAATCATTGACTCAACTGTCAATGATAATGTAAAATAGAAAAAGCTACTGGTCCAAAACATACAGGAAATCCAGGACTCAATGAGATGATCAAACTTAAGGATAATAGGTATAGAAGAGAGTGAAGACTCCCAGCTCAAAGACCAGTAAATATCTTCAACAAAATCATAGAAGTAAACTCCCCTAACCTAAAAAAAGAGATACCCATAGGCATACAAGAAGCCTACAGAACTCCAAATAGATTGGACCAGAAAAGAAACACCTCCCGTCACATAATAGTCAAAACACCAAACGCACAAAATAAAGAAAGAATATTAAAAGCAGTAAGGGAAAAAGGTCAAGTAACGTATAAAGGCAGACCTATCAGAATAACACCAGACTTTTCGCCAGAAACTATGAAGGCCAGAAGATCCTGGACTGATGTCATACAGACCCTAAGAAAACACAAATGCCACCCCAGGTTACTGTTTCCTGCAAATCTCTCAATTAACATAGATGGAGAAACCAAGATAATCCATGACAAAACCAAATTTACACAATATCTTTCAACAAATCCAGCACTACAAAGGTAATAAATGGTAAAGCTGAAAATAAGGAGGCAAGCTATACCCTAGAAGCAAGAAACTAATCGTCTTGGCAACAAAACAAAGAGAAGAAAAGCACACAAACATAACCTCACATCCAAATATGAATATAATAGGTAGCAATAATCACTATTCTTTAAATTCTCTCAATATCAATGGCCTCAACTCCCCAATAAAAAGACATTGATTAACAAAATGGATACGCAACGAGGACCCTGCATTCTGCTGCCTACAGGAAACACACCTCAGAGACAAAGACAGACACTACCTCAGAGTGAAAAGCTGGAAAACAACTTTCCAAGCAAATGGTCAGAAGTAGCAAGCAGGAGCAGCCATTCTAATATCAAATAAAATCAATTTTCAACTAAAATTCATGAAAAATATAAGCAAGGACACTTCATATTCATCAAAGGAAAAATCCACCAAGATGAACTCTCAATCCTACATATCTATGCCTCAAATACAAGGGCACCTACATACGTAAAAGAAACCTTACTAAAGCTCAAAACACACATTTCACCTCACACAATAATAGTAGGAGACTTCAACACCTCACTCTCATCAATGGACAGATCATGGAAATAGAAATTAAACAGAGACATAGACAGACTAAGAGAAGTCATGAGCCAAATGGACTTAACTGATATTTATAGAACATTCTACCCTAAAGCAGTAGGATATACCTTCTTCTCAGCTCCTCATGGTACTTTCTAAAAAATTGACCACATAATTGGTCAAAAAACGGGCCTCAACAGGTACAAAAAGATAGAAATGATCCCATGCGTTCTATCTGACCACCACGGCCTAAAATTGCTCTTCAATAACAATAAGGGAAGAATGCCCACATATACGTGGAAATTGAACAATGCTCTACTCAATGATAACCTGGTCAAGGAAGAAATAAAGAAAAAATTAAAGACTCTTTAGAATTCAATGAAAATGAAGGTACAACATACCCAAACTTATCGGACACGATGGAAGCTGTACTAAGAGGAAATCTCATAGCTCTGAGTGCCTGCAGAAAGTAACAGGAAAGAGCATATGTCAGCAGCTTGACAGCACACCTAAAATCTCTAGAACAAAAAGAAGCAAATACATACAGGAGGAATAGAAGGCAGGAAATAATCAATCTCAGAGGTGAAATCATCCAAGTAGAAACAAAAAGGACCATAGAAAGAATCAACAGAACCAAAAGATGGTTCTTTGAGAAAATCAACAGGATTGATAAACCCTTAGCCAGACTAATGAGAGGACACAGAGAGTGTATCCAAATTAACAAAATAGAAATGAAAAGGGAGACATAACTACAGATTCAGAGGAAACTGAAAAAATCATCAGATCTTACTATAAAAGCCTATATTCAGCAAAACTTGAATATCTGCAGGAAATGTACAATTTCATAGACAGATACCAGGTACCGTAGTTAAATCAGGAACAGATAAACCAGTTAAACAACCCCATAACTCCTAAGGATATAGAGCAGTCATTAAAGGTCTCCCAAACAAAAAGAGCCCAGGTCCAGATGTGTTTAGTGCAGAATTCTATCAGACCTTCATAGAAGACCTCGTACCAATATTATCCAAACTCTTCCACAAAATTGAAACAGATGGAGCACTACCGAATTCCTTCTATGAATCCACAATTACTCTTATACCTCAACCACACAAAGAACCAACAAAGAAAGAGAACTTCAGACCAATTTCCCTTATGAATATCGACGCAAAAATACTCAATAAACTTCTGGAAACTGAATCCAAGAGCACAATAAAACAATCATCCACCATGATCAAGTAGGCTTCATCTCAGGCATGCAGAGATAGTTTGATATATGGACAACCATCAACGAGATCCATTATATAAACAAACTGAAAGAACAAAACCACATGATCATTTCATTAGATGCTGAGAAAGCATTTGACAAAATTCAACACCCCTTCATGATAAAAGTCCTGGAAAGAATAGGAATTCAAGGCCCATACCTAAACAGTAAAAGCCATATACAGCAAACCAGTTGCTAACATTAAACTAAATGGAGAGAAACTTGACCAATCCCACGAAAATGAGGGACTAGACAAGGCTGCCCACTCTCTCCCTACTTATTCAATATAGATTTTGAAGTTCTAGCCAGAGCAATCAGACAACAGAAGGAGGTCAAGGGGATACAGATTGGAAAAGAAGAAGTCAAAATATCACTATTTGCAGATGATATGATTGTATATTTAAATGATCCCAAAAGTTCCACCAGAGAACTACTAAAGCTGATAAACAACTTCAGCAAAGTGGCTGGGTATAAAATTAACTCAAATAAATCAGTAGCCTTCCTCTACACAAAAGAGACACAAGCTGAGAAAGAGATTAGGGAAACGACACCCTTCATAATAGACCCAAATAATATAAAGTACCTCGGTGTGACAATAACCAAGCAAGTAAAAGATTTGTACAATAAGAACTTCAAGACTCTGAAGAAAGAAATTGAAGAAGTCCTATGAAGATGGAAAGATCTCCATGATCATAGATTGGCAGGAATAATATAGTAAAAATGGCCATTTTACCAAAAGCAATCTACAGATTCAATGCAATCCCCATCAAAATATCAATCCAATTCTTCAAAGAGTTAGACAGAACAATTTGAAAATTCATCTGGAATAATAAAAAACCCAGGAAAGCTAAACCTATCCTCAACAACAAAAGGACTTCAGGGGGAATCACTATCCCTGAACTCAAGCAGTATTACAGAGCAATAGTGATAAAAACTGCATGGTATTGGTACAGAGACAGACAGATAGACCAATGGAACAGAATTGAAGACCCAGAAATGAACCCACACACCTATGGGCACTTGATTTTTGACAAAGGAGCCAAAACCATCACATGGAAAAAAGACAGCATTTTCAGCAAATGGTGCTGGTTCAACTGGAGGTCAAAATGTAGAAGAATGAAGATCAATCCATCCTTATCACCCTGTACAAAGCTTAAGTCCAAGTGGATCAAGGACCTCCACATCAAAACAGATACACTCAAACCAATAGAAGAAAAACTAGGGATGCATCTGGAACACATGGGCACTGGAAAAAATTTCCTGAACAAAACACCAATGGCTTATGTTCTAAGATCAAGAGTCAACAAATGGGATCTCATAAAACTGCAAAGCTTCTGTAAGGCAAAGGAGACTGTGGTCAGGACAAAACGGCAACCAACAGATTGGGAAAAGATCTTTACCAGTCCTACAACAGACAGAGGCCTTATATCCAAAATATACAAAGAACTCAAGAAGTTAGACCACAGGGAAACAAATAACCCTATTAAAAATTGGGGTTCAGAGCTAAACAAAGAATTCACAGCTGAGGAATGCTGAATGGCTGAGAAACATCTAAAGAAATGTTCAGCATCTTTAGTCATAAGGTAAATGCAAATCAAAATAACCCTGAGATTTCACCTCACAGCAGTGAGAATGGCTAAGATCAAAAACTCAGGTGACAGCAGATGCTGGCGAGGATGTGGAGAAAGAGGAACACTCCTCCATCG
The DNA here is from genome assembly GCF_036323735.1 of Rattus norvegicus. NCBI lineage: Eukaryota > Metazoa > Chordata > Mammalia > Rodentia > Muridae > Rattus > Rattus norvegicus. Next base: position 16,410,700 of record NC_086021.1, on the reverse strand, counting down.
TTGGTGGGATTGAGATTGGTACAACCATTCTGGAAATCAGTCTGGAGGTTCCTCAGAAATTTTGACATTGAATTGCCTGAGGATCCAGCTATACCTCTCTTGGGTATATACCCAAAAGATGCCCCAAAATATAAAAAAAGACACGTGCTCCACTATGTTCATGGCAGCCTTTTTTATAATAGCCAGAAGCTGGAAAGAACCCAAATGTCCTTCAACAGAGGAATGGATACAGAAAATGTGGTACATCTACACAATGGAATATTACTCAGCTATCAAAAACAATGACTTTATGAAATTTGTAGGAAAATGGTCGGAACTTGAAAATATCATCCTGAGTGAGGTAACCAAATCACAGAAAAACACACATGGTATGCCCTCATTGATAAGTGGCTATTAGCCCAAATGCTTGAATTACCCTAGATGCCTAAAACAAATGAAACTCAAGATGGATGATCAAAATGTGAATGCTTCACTCCTTCTTTAAAAGGGGAACAAGAATACCCTTGGCAGGGATTAGAGAGGCAAAGATTAAAACAGACACAGAAGGAATACACATTCAGAGCCTGCCCCCCATGTGGCCCATGCATATACACCCATCCAATTAGACAAGATGGATGAAGCAAAGAAGTGCAGGCCTAAAGGATCTGGATGTAGATCTCTCCTGAGAGACACAGCCAGAATACAGAAAATACAGAGGCGAATGCCAGCAGCAAACCACTGAATTGAGAATTGGACCCCCGTTGAAGGAATTGGAGAAAGAAGTGGAAGAGCTTGAAGGGGCTCGAGCCCCATATGTACAACAATGTCAAGCAACCAGAGCTTCCAGGGACTAAGCCACTACCTAAAGATTATACATGGACTGACCCTGGACTCTGACCTCATAGGTAGCAATGAATATCCTAGTAAGAGCACCAGTGGAAGGGAAGCCCTGGGTCCTGCTAAGACTGAACCCCCCAGTGAAATAGATTGTTGGGGGGAGGGCGACAAGGTGGGGAGGATGGGGAGGGGAACACCCATAAAGAAGGGGAGGGGGAGGGTGATGTTTGCCCGGAAACCGGGAAAGGGAATAACACTCGAAATGTATATAAGAAATATCCAAGTGAAAAAAAAAACTTAAAAAAAACTAAAGAAATGTAATTACAATTGTGTGGCTATCATCTTTTGGGTTTGTTGAAAGAATAATTCCCTACTTTTTGATAAGGTGTAGTTTCCCTCCTTCTGTTGGAAGTTTCCATCTACTGTCATTTATAGGGTAGGATTTGTGGAAAGATATTTAGTATATTTGGCTTTGTAATGGAATGCCTTGTTTCCTCAATCCATGGTAATTGAAAATTTCACCAGATATCCTAACCTGCAGATCAAGAAATGAATGCACACACCCATGGTCACTTTGTCTTTGAAAAAGGTGCTAAAAATTATGGTTCAACTGGATGTCAGCACACAGAAAAATCAATTATGTAAATAAACTCCCGGGAGGGGGGGTAAATGATCATCTTTTTAAATGTAGATAAAAAATTTAAAAAGTAAGTATTTCTTCATGTTAGAAGTCTTGGAAAATATTAGGAATTCAAATCCCATACTTAAATACAGTAAAAGCAATATTACAAAAAAAAAGTTGCCAACATCAAACTTACTGGTGAGAAACCTGAAGCAATACCACAAAAATCAAGAACTAGAAAAGTTTGACTAATCTCTACTTACCCCATCAATATAGTACTGGAAGTCTTATCCACATAAATCAGACAAAAACTCGAGGGAAAACGGAAAAATTTAGAAAGCAAGAATTTAAAATATCATGATTTTAGATGATGTGATTGTATATTTTAGTGACCCCAAAAATTCCACCAGGGTACTCCTTCAGCTGATAAACAACTTCAGCAAAGTCGCTGGATGTAAACTTAAATCAAACAAATCAGAGCAGTCTAATTCAAGGATAAACAGTTTGAGGAGAAATTAAGGAAATGACAGCCTTCAAATACTCACAATTAATAAAAAAAAATATTTCAGGTTGACTCTAAACAAGCAAGTGAAAGTTCTGTATGACAGGAACTTCAAGTCTCTGAAGAAAAATATTGTAGAAGATCTCCGAAGATAGAATAATTTCCCATGTTCATGAATGTGCAGGGTTAATATTGTAAAAATTGTCACCTTGCCAAAAGAAATCAACAGATTCAAGGCAATCACCATCAAAATTCCAACTCAATTCTTCATAGAGTTAGAAAGAACAATTTGAAAATTCAGTTGGAATAACAAGAACCACATGATAGAGAAAACGTTCATCAACAATAAAAGAACTTCTGGGGCAATCACTATCGATGACTTCAAGCTGTATCACAGAACAATAATAATACAAATTGAATGGGAATGGTAAAGAGACAGTCAGAAAGATCAATGTAATATAATTGAAGGACCAGAAATGAAGGCACACACCTATGGCCACTTGATATTTGACAATGAACCGAAAGCATCCAATAGAACAATAACATTTTCCACAAACGGTTCTCATTAAACTGGAGGTTAGCATGTAGAAGAATGGAAATCAATCAATTCTTATCGCCCTGTACAAAGCTCAAGTCGAAGTGGATCAAGTATGTCCACAAGAAACATATAATCTTAAACAAATAGAAGAAAAACTGGGGAAATTTACTGAACAGAACACCAATGGCTTTGCTCCAAGATCGAGAATTGACAAATGGGACTTCATAAAGCTTTTGTAACTCATAGAACACTGGAATTTGGAAAAAAGGTAAAATCAATAGGGTAAGAAAAGATCTTTACCAATCTTCTGTCTGATAGAGGGCTAAAATCAATCTATACAAAGACTCAAGGAGTTAGACTCCAGAATATCAAATAGTCCTTTCAAAAATGGTGAATAGCACTAAACAAAGAATTCTCTACTGAGGAATATCAACATCCTTAGCCATCAGGTACATGAAAATCAACAAATTCTGAGATTACACAGCAGACCACTCAGAATGGCTAAGATAAGAAATTCACAACAGATTCTGGCAATTAGGTGGAGAAAGAGGAACTCTCCTCCATTGTTGGTCAGATTGCAAGCCGGTATAACCATCTGGAAATCAGTCTGGAATTTTCTCAGGAAGTTGTATATAGTACTACCTGAGGATACCACAATACCATTTCTTTGATATATACGCAAAAGATGCTCCAACATATAAGAAGGACACATGATGCTACAGGTTGAGAGCAACCTTTCTTTTTTATAATAGCCAGAAGCTGAAAATAAACCAGATATCCCTCAACATAGTAATGGATAAATGAAATATAGTACATTTACACACCTGTGTTCTTCTAACCTATCAAAAACAATGTTTTCATTAAATTCTTAGGATAGAGTAGAAATTACCATTTTGTGTAAGGTAACCCAGTCACAAAAGACCACAAATTGTATATATTTATTGGAAGTTTGTATCAGCCTAAAAGTATGGAAAACATAAGAAAGAATTCACAGGCCATGTGAAGCCAGCAGGAAGAAGAACAGCATGCAGATGTGGCATTCCTTCTTAGAAGGGATAAAAAATATTCATGGGAGGAAATTCAAGGATAAAGAGTCAAGCAGGGACTGAAGAAAGTGTCAACCAGAGACTGCCCCATGTGGGGATCTGTCCCATATGCAGTCACACAAACCAGTCACTATTGCTGATGCCACCAAGTCCTTGTTGACAGGAGTCAGATATGGATGTCTCCTGAGAGACTCTGACAGAACCCTACTGACACTGGTGAGGATGATTGTAGCTAAACATTGGATTGAACAAGTGGGATTCAATGAAGTTATTAGAGAGTGTACTTAATGAGCTGAAGGGGTTTGCAAAACCCCAGGAAGAACAACAGTATCAACCAACCAGACCCACCAGAAATTCGAGAGATTAACCCACCCACTAGTGAGTACAGATTGAGGGACCCATGACTCCAGCCACATATGTGGCAGAGGATTGCTTGTTCAAACATCATTGGAAGGAAAAGCCCTTAATCTTGTGAAGGCTTGTATCCCCGATGTAGGGTAATGCCACAGCATTGAGGTTGAAGTAGATTGGTGGGAATTGGAACATCCTCACAGAAGACGGTCAGGGATGTTATGGAAGAAAAAGGAAAGGAAATAACATTTGAAATGTAAATACATAAAATATTCAGGAAAAATTATTAAATAAAAAAGTTATCTTGTCTCATTAAATTAATAATAAAGTAATTATCATTTGCCATTTCTGATATTGACAAAAATATTAGAGTTTGGTACTAATTTCCTTTGGTCTCTTTTGCTGTCTATATAATATTTCCCTTTAGGTTATGACTTATTTAAATAAAAATGTATTTTACCATTTAAATGAATATAGAATGAAAAATTATTGACAGAATTGGTGACTTCCCTTTATTAAAAGTTGAACAAATACATGAAGAAACTTTAATGGTTAATATCAAAATAAGTTTATGGAGTTTGTATATCAAATATTTTTTGTTAATAGCCACAGTCAGGAAATGCTTCTTATATTTATGCATTATGGTATTTGATTTTGGTAAAAAACTCAATGATCTTAGATTTTATAATAATGTACATAAGTAATTTATTCTTAAAATTTGGTTACAGAAGGAAGTTATCAACGAATACATATATACAATGTAGCAAACTTTTCTAATATAAATAGAGCATATGAAATATATACATATATATTTTATGGTCCAAAGATGAACAATCATGTTTAAAAGGAAGATATAACATTGAGTGTACCTACATTTGAAGTTGAGATGATTCATGATTCCATGTATTTCTTTCTAGACACCTAAGAAGATAAAATTAGTGTTGGAAAAAGCTAAAACTGCAAATAGAAGGCTTAATTTAGTATACATATCTAAACAGTGCTTTGAAAAAATATACGTAATATATTTTCATATATATATAAAGTATATATATATATATATATAAAAAGTATATACAAAAATTCTCAGTGCCCATAAATTATCATTATCACTAAAGCATTTTCCTGGTCATATTAGAGTTGAATTATCAAACACACACACACACACACACACACACACAAACACACACACACACACACAGAGTTACCTATAACTTAAACATATTAGCAAATAATATTCTTTCAGATAAAATTAATGAAAACGGATGAATTAAATATACAAAATAATGTTCTCCCAAAAGTATACTTTCTAGCATATAAAATATTGCCTTATGATAGGTGGTAAATCTATGCAAAGGAATACTACTCAGCTATCAAAAACAATGACTTTATGTATTTCATAGGGAAATGGAGGGAACTGGAAAATATCATCCTGAGTGAGGTAACACAACCACAGAAAAACACACATGTTATGCTCTCATTGATAAGTGGCTATTAGCCCAAATGCTTGAATTACCCTAGATGCCTAAAACAAATGAAACTCAAGATGGATGATCAAAATGTGAATGCTTCACTCCTTCTATAAAAGGGGAACAAGAATACCCTTGGCAGGGATTAGAGAGGCAAAGATTAAAACAGACACAGAAGGAATACACATTCAGAGCCTGCCCCCCATGTGGCCCATGCATATACACCCATCCAATTAGACAAGATGGATGAAGCAAAGAAGTGCAGGCCTAAAGGATCTGGATGTAGATCTCTCCTGAGAGACACAGCCAGAATACAGCAAATACAGAGGCGAATGCCAGCAGCAAACCACTGAACTGAGAACAGGACCCTCATTCAAGGAATCAGAGAAAGAACTGGAAGAGCTTGAAGGGGCTCAAGACCCCTTATGAACAACAATGCCAAGCAACCAGAGCTTCCAGGGACTAAGCCACTACCTAAAGACTATACATGGACTGACCCTGGACTCTGACCTCATAGGTAGCAATGAATAGCCTAGTAAGAGCAACAGTGGAAGGGTAAGCCCTCGTTCCTATTAAGACTGAACCCCCAGTGAACGTGATTGTTGGGGAGGGCGGTAATGGGGGGGAATATGTGGAGGTGAACACCCCCCCCAAAAAAAGAAATACATTTAAATGTAAATTCTATACTTAAAATTAAACAGATAATCTTCTAGATTTCTTAAAAAAATTAATTAACAATAAATTTACTTACCAAAAAAAAAAGAGTAAAAAGAAATATGGGCAACTGCATTCTAAACACAGGTATGCAATTGTATCTAAAACGAATGTACTTTTTGGATGCAGGGAAATAAAACTCATAAAACTCTTTTCTTATACAAACTGATAGCCTCTATTATTGGTGTGGTACAGTTAATGCTTAGCGTTATTTCGGTTTTTTTTTTGTTTGTTTGTTTGTTTGTTTTTTTTTTTTTTTTTTTTTTTTTGGTGCTGGGACTGAACCCAGGGCCTTGCACTAGCTAGACAAGCGCTCTACCACTGATCCAAATCCCAAAACCCTATGCTTAGCCTTATCAATGTGGAGTGTTTATGGGTCTTTTTTAGTTTGTTGTTGCCACATACTTTTTCCCTCTGCCGATGAATTACTACAGGGTTATTTACCATTTCTGTCCTCTTGAGAATATCCCTTATTTTCAGAATGCGGTTTCCCATTTTTAGACTAAGATTGCTGAAGAGACATGGCTTCCTGGTGATTATGCTGTGTAAAGTTTCTCCTCTTGTATTGATGTGAATGATACATTTGCTCAGTAATAAATTCTAGGCGTGTATCTGTATTCTTTGAAAACGTGTTGAAAGGTGATCCAAGCCTATTTATATTTTTGAATATCCATTGAAAATTCAGGTGTTAGTCTCATGTGATCAGCTTTACGTGTGACTTATTCTTTTTTCTTCACAATTTTTGTATTTTTTTCTCTGTTCAGTTAGGCTTTGATGATGATGATTTCGCAGACAACTTCTTCCTAGAAATTCTCATTTAAAGGGCACACAAGTTTAAACAGTCGGACCTCAGTTGCTGGCACCATTTTGCGACGGGATTGAGGAACATCTTGGACACGGGGACAAGCTAGCAGCCGTAGAGCCACAGAGGCAGACTGCGAGGTTCATGGCCTGCCTGTCCCTGACTCCAGCCTGCTTCTCTATATCGTGGGAGCTCGGTGGACAGTGGCAGCCTCCTTTTTCTTCTGTCAGGTACTTTGTTACGACAGTAAGGGAAATGATTAGTGCAATTAAGAGCAGTTCAACTAACTAGAAGCAGTCTTGAGAGTCAAGGATACCGTTCTGGCTTTGTGCTGGGTGAGGAGTTGGTGAAGATCCTGTTGTCTCCTTCCAGAATTATGAGTTGACATCTTTACATGCAAATGTCTGTGTGTGTCATTGATTGGCAGGCAGGTCCTTACCCATTGTAGCCGAGTAAGCTGATCCCATATGGACTGGAGTTGGCTCCCGCTCCATTGCTGTTGACTTCTCAGCCCATGAGAAGAATGGGAAGCAGAGGACGTCACTATGTGACAAAAGAGGCAGGGATGGACCATGTGTCCATAAGCCAAAGGGTGGTTGCATCCTGCAGAAACAAGGGGAGGGGCAGGGAGCGCTCTCTCTCTCTCTCTCTCTCTCTCTCTCTCTCTCTCTCTCTGTGTGTGTGTGTGTGTGTGTGTGTGTGTGTGTGCAATTGCATGCGCATGCACAACCCTACTGACACTTAGGTTCTAGACACTCACCTCCAAGAATGCTGAGAGAATGAGCATCTGTTGTGATATCCCCCACATATGGGCATGTGTTGTAGCCACTTTAGGGCATCACACTGAATCCCTTGCTGCTCTCAATGTGGCCCAAGCCCAGTGTGGATGAAATGGCCACACAGACAGGGAGATGCTTGCCCTGAGATAACCCCTGTAGATCCTGTCATAGCTCTCAGCTCTCTGGGTTGATTGGTTGTATATCCCAGGGCCCATTTGTAGTCAGGACCCTGTTCCTAAGCAAGTGCTATTCTTGATAGGATGATCAGCCAACTCTTAGTGGGATGTCCGCTGCTGGAGCCACTGCTGGAGCTTCTCCTGTGACAGTGGCACTGAGTGTGTGGGACTATTCCTCTCTTAGTGCTAGACACTAGGTAAATCCGCTCATCCCCAGGACTGCTCAGTGTGCATCTCCTTCCTCCCCTTCTGTTTATCACCATCTGAGAATTCAGGATGGGTCTTTATGTGCCGAGCTGTGAGAGCTGTTCTCTGCCAGGGGAGCCTCTCTTCTCTCCACTTCCCCAATCTTCATGTCTCATTCATGTCAGCACAGAAGAGACACGGCTGATGGTGTAGGACGTCCTTCTTAACTCCCCTGGGAGCTTGTCAGAGCTTCTTAGAGGGGCAGGACTTGTGGATTTCTGCCTACAAAGGCACGTCCACTCTGTGGAGGAGGGAGTCTGCAACAGCCTGAGGGGTAGAACTGATCACAGCCTGCTGTGGGCTCCCTTGTGTTTCCTGTGCATCTTCATTACACAGTTTTGTTTGCTCAACTCAGTTTTTGGTAGCATCACTCTGGGCCCCTTTACTTTTGGTTTGAAATTTTGAGCTAATGCTAAAGTAACCTCCGGAAAGGGGTGGAGCTGGGAGATGTAGTTTCTTCTTGTAGAGGGCCGCAATAACATTCGCCACCACAAGATGGCACTGGCTTCCACTGCGCCCCACGTGGAGGGCCGAGATAGTTTCGGCATTACAAGATTGCACTGGCTCCGCCGTACCACCCGACTTCCTTTAAGGAAGTTAACTGTGTGTGCATGTGCAAGAGTGCCTTCCTGCCAGGTCTTTGCCCATTCCAGGGCGTTCCTAATGAGATCATGGGTAAGCAACCAATCATGTGTGGATGCACCAAGCTAGGTTGTATATAAGCTGTGCCATGCTGGCGTCCCAGGCACCCTCTCTATTATTAATAAAGAATAAGCATTTTGGCTCCAGAAGGATTCGTGTGTTCCCGTGTATTCTTGCTGGCGAGAGGTCGCGAGGGACACATTCTGTTCAACTAAATCACAACTTTGTAAGCGGCGGGAGAGGTTGTTGCAAGTTTAGCTATTTTCCCCTCTGGGTTTCTTGTATATTCTTCTTTGAGGCCAGGGAGTTGGGCAGGGATCCTGGCTGTTTCACACTGCACACCTTAGGTCTTAGGATGTGCTGCTGAGGAAACAACAGCCATTCTCTACAGCACTCCCTCCCTTAGCACGGGACCTTGGGAGACATTTGGTATCCAAAGGACAGCACTAGCAAGAACGTTCTTTTATCTGGATTTAGTTACATTGACTGAATGAATGTTGTTTCGGGACCTCTGGTTTATTTATTCATGGGTTGTGTTGGGAATCCTTTGGAATTGAAGCATTCCCTTCTGGAGGGAAGAAAGAAGATCAGAAATTTCAGGAAGCTTAAGAAACCTTTAAGGCTTAGGATTCTCGAAGGTTATGACGATCAGGTCCTGTTCCAAAGAGCAATCAGATGAGAACAATTGCCCCGGGAGTCGGGGGCAGCCATGATGAAGGGGGCTTCTTGGGTGGAGCTGCCTGCTAGTTGGGCTGGAAGCTACAGGATGTAACTATTTTGAGTGTCACCCATGCTGGAGTGGGTTGTCCACTGATAGAGTTGTCTGAGCCACTCGTCTGCTCCTGAATAGACATGATAAGGTAGACCTGGCTGGAATCGTTTGTAGTTGGAGGCCTACATGAGGTAAACACACATTGTTCGGGTCTACCCACGACAGGTCACATGACTTAAGCTGCTAGACATTCATGTATGTTAAAAAGTGGCAGAAGTCACCCTATGTTAACATAACCAGAACTAGGTAGCTAAGGGAGCAAAGCTAATGCAGGGTATTGGGCATAGGTTCTAGAGGACCCAGGGGAGGAAGGATGTTCCTCATCCTCGCCCCTCATCCATGCACCTCTGTGCTGGTCCAGATACCGCCAGGCAGGACGCCATTCTACAATCAACATCTACACTGGTTTACCGCTCAGATCCAAAACTTCACGAACCTACAGCACTACAATGACCTCACTGGCTGCAGTGAGGACACAGCCAGTACAGAAGTTGCTTAAAGTTAAAGGAGAACTATCACTCGTGTAGGGAGAGGACCTTTTCACTCTCCAGGAGCCTTGCGTGAGGGCTCGGGCCTCCTGGGATCCACAGTTCTTGCTTCAGAGCTCAGCAAAGCTCAGGTCAAATGTAGTCATTGGTCGGAGCTGCCTTCCTTGCTAACTGAGGTGCTGTTCTTTTATTTTCTGCCACAGCGAAATTAACGCTTAATTACGGTGGCATGTTTTTCATCTTTTGATACACAGTGCTGACCCACGAAGGCACAGGGAAAACATTAACATCTGTTTCCACCTCTCTGCGGGAATAGGATGCTTGTTTTGTGCTGGGAAGTTGTGAGTTCCCCTGTGATACAGGTTATGTTCTGAAAGGGAAGGAGGGGGCTCCAATCTGCTCTGTAGTAGTTGCATTCAGATACAATGCTGTCTATTTACCTTATTTGTCTGTCTGCCTGGCTGTCTATATTATCTATTTAATCTATCATTTGTCTATCATCTATCATCTATTTATCCATCCATCCATCTACTTTCTATCTATCTATCTATCTATCTATCTATCTATCTATCTGTCAATTATCTATCATTTGTCTTTCTGTCTATCTATAATTTGTCTATTTACTATCTATCTACCATTTATTTATGTGATATCTATCATCTATTTATCTAAGGTGTGTGCATGGGTGTGTGTAGATGCATATGTGCAGATGTGTGTATATGTCTCCACATTCAGGTAGAGTCAGAGAACAACCTCAGGCCTCATCCTCAGGCATGGTCTGTGTTTTCGAGATGGGGTCTCTAATTGGCCAGGAGCTTACCAGTCATGCCAGCTGTGGTGGTCAGCAGATCCTGGGGATCCTGTCCTTGTTTCCCCAACTGACATTAGAAGCTTTCTCCACTCACATTTTGATGTGGATTCTGGATATCAAACACAGGTCTTCATGCTTATGAGGTGTCCTGGTGAGTTTTCACTGACATCTTGACATAACTTTGAAGAGACTTGACATAGAGTCACCAGGGAAGAGAGAACCTCAACTGAAGTGCTACCTCCATCAGATTGGCTTGTGGCCTAATGGGTGAGAGACTGTCTTGACTGACAGTTGATGAAGTTGGGCCCACCCACTGTGGGTGTCATCATTCCTAGGCCAGGGTGTCTGCCTTCATGAGAACGTGAACTAAGCATGTGTAGTGAGTAAGGCCGTGAGCAGTATTCCTTTGTAATTCTCTCCTCGAGTTCCTGTCTGACTGCCCACAAGAGCTGGTAAGCCAAGGTGCAAGCCAAAGAAATGTTTTCCTTCTACAAGTTGTTTTTGGCTAGAGTGTTTTATCACAGCTGTAGAGAGGAAGCCTAATATGTGAGGCAGACACTTAACTGACCTAGTGACCTGCTTATTTGCAGTCATGCATTTTAAAAGGAAAAGCTTTAGGAATGGGCACCAAATGGCTGACTCTTTCTAGGGTGAATACAGAAATCAGATACCACAACACAAGGATATATATATATATATATATATATATATATATATATATATATATATATATATATATGTATGTTGTATATATATATGTGTTTGTGTGTATGTATTATATATAGTATATTGTATATATACAGTATAAAGATATCACATGTGTGAAACTAAGTGCACAAACACTAATATGTATATGTGTATTTTTAAAATTATCAGTGCGTTCCATGTATGTATGCTTATGTGTGCATGCATGCATGTGTGCACATGTTCTTGGTGTGCATATGCATGCAGATATATGTGTCATGCATGTCTGTGTGCATGTAAGTGTATGTCTGTTTTAATTCAACCTTGTCTTGTCCTCCACGCCATGACCAGCCTCCTTCTCAGTGTCACTTTAGATGGAAATGGGTGTCTTCTCCTTCCAGTAGGAAATGATGGACTGAAAGTGAATATTATCATAGATTGGAGACCCCAGCAGAGTTCATACACACATGGTGGGAGTGGCTCTGTACTCAGTTAGAAGCAGGTACTCAGGTCTCTGACCTCTTGACTGTGCGCCAGAGAAGGACACCTTTCCTCTCTTCTCTCCTGCCCTGGTTTCCATGAAGTGTCCTCGTGCTGCTCCTCAGAGTTGCTGGTAGGAAGCTCCCTGCCTGTTGCCACAAGAGACAGACCTGCACCTGGAGAAGCCCAAGTGACCACAGCGGGTATCTGCTGGTCCCAAAATCCAGGTTAACTCCAGCACTCCTGCTGATCATGTAACAGAGCTGTGCTGTCAGTTGTGGGGGAATAATTGATTGTTCCCACCGGCCTTGTAAACCTTGGGCCATTATCTTTCTACTCCAGGCTTCAGATAATGGCCATACAGCGAGTTTTGCTACTACCTTGACCTGGGAGAGAGCAAAAAAATTTTTTATTAGATATTATTAAAAGGGTTTAAATCCATGAACACATAACGAGCTGAAATGAGCTGAAAGTGCCTGTGACTGAACGGAGGATGTGTGAGGCTCTTTATCTAATAGCCACCATTTGCCATAATAAATATTTCAAATCAAAGCCGATGAGTCAAGTTCTTTTCTTTAAATCTGCTTCTGCCAATAGCCCTACACACCCGTAACACATTTAATTGCCATCTCTTCTACTGAGAGCAGAGGCAAAGGCTTTCTCTTCTCCCCAATGTCCCCACAGACTCAGTACTGATTCCTTTGGGCTCTCTGTGGAAGGGTACTTTTAAGCCTAAACCCCCAAGCACTGTTTGGTGGGGGGGTGTCGGGTTCAATGTCCCCTTTTGTGTCCAGCTTGCGCTCAGTTCTCACATCACATTCTCTTATCCGCGTGCTCGGCCACCCCGAATCATTTCGGTCAATGTTGTACTCGCTTTCTTTTCCCAGGTGGGGCTTCTGTTCTCTTCTTGTCTCTTGGGCTTCATGGAAAGGGTCTCACACCCAAGTCCCCTGAAATAATTGACAAGGTAAAGCACATCGTTGGGTGACCAGCAGGGGTTTTCAGAGCTAACAGGCACAGTGGAAGAAATATGGGAAGATTTATTAAGTCATGAAGTAGTCCCGGGACTAATAATATATGAAAATAAAAGAAAGAAACCCAGCTTAAATAACAATGGACACGTGCACACACAGACACACAGTCCTTCTACACAAGCATGCACACGCACTCAGGAGTTCACAGTTCACAGACAGCTGTCATCTTCTTCTGTGTTCTGACTGTGTTCACAGCTGGCTGAACTTACTGTGGTAAAGACCGCCACCTATTTGATTATTAACCCTGCCTTTCCTCCTGGGCATCCAGCTCAGTGATACTGCCTTGCATCCGTGGACTGAGTGACAATGGAAGGGTCAGTGTATATGACTGGATTACTGGCAGCCTCCTCTCCAGGCCCTCGTGTCCTTTCTCCCCTCCTTTCTTGGCTAGCTCTTTGGGTTCTTAGGCTCAAAGTAGGGCAGAGCTATGGGGAAGGGGAAACCTGGGTCCCAGGAGACAATGTGGAGCCATGTTAAGAAGGTAATTGCAGCCAGAGAGGAGGTCTGGACCCTGGGTTGGCAGCTGATATCTCAAAGGCTCTTGTCTGAGTCATTTATCGACTTCCTCTTCACAGATAACTATACTCGGAGAAGCAACCCTCTCTATACCACGCCCGCTGAAAAGGAGCTTCCTTTATTGAATTTCCACATTTCCTTTTTCATTTTTGTAATGTATGCATCACGTGTACTCACGGTCGTGTGCACATGTTTGTGGAGGCTGAAAGACTGGTGTCAGTTTCGGGAACACTACCCACATCATCTGAAACAAGGTCTCCCATTGTCCTGGATCTCACCAGTTAGGTAGGATAGGCTGGCCCCCCAAGCCCCAGGATCCACCTGTCTCTACACATCAGCACCATATTAAAAATAAACAGTGTGCACACACACTCCCGGCATTTCTTTCAAAGTAAGAGCTCTGACTTATGGACTACAAAGTTAAAATAATCAAGGGGCTGGAGAGATGGCTCAGTGGTTAAGAGCACTGACTGCTCTTCCTGGACGTCCTGAGTTCAAATCCCAGCAACCACATGGTGGTTCACAAACATCTGTAATGCGATACGAAGCCCTCTTCTGGTGTGTCTGAAGATGGCTACAGTGTATTCATAAATAAAGGAAGTAACTAAAAAAAATTGAATGCAGTGTTTTTGTGGCTTTCATACGGCTGCCTCCTTCTCTTCTCTTTCTTCTTCTTTTCCTTTTCCTCTGTGTCTTCTAAGGCATATATATATATATATATATATATATATATATATATATATATATATATGTGTGTGTGTGTGTGTGTGTGTGTGTGTGTGTGTGTGTGTGTGTGTGTGTTTGTAGGGCTGTTTAATTTGCATGCATGTATATATACCTGGGCATGCCTGGAGCTCAGGGAAGCCAGCAGAAGGTCTTCCCTGAAACCGGAGTTACAGATGTGTGGGGGCTGCCATGTGGGTGCAAGACATCAAACCTGAGTCCCCTGCAAGAGCAGCCAGTGCTTTTAGCTTCTGAGCCGTCTCTCCAGCCCACAGTGGGGTCTGATCCTTAACAGCAGAAGGGATCGTGTTCAGTCTTTCTGATCAGGTAGGAGGTGGATGCCAGAGTGATCATGAGAACTCCTGAATGAGAAAGGAAGGATGGGGTAGAAGGCTCGTTTCCTATATCCTGCAAGGAAAAGGCGTCTAGGTTTATAGTTACTGGAGAAACAGGGAAAGCCTCATGCATACATCAGTCACCTATTAGAGTAAATGTCGACTGGATTGTCCTCTTCTCTGCTTAACAACACTAAAGTAAATGGCTCATAAAGTAGAATTATGTCCCCACACCCCTTAAACAGAAAGAACTTAGACTTGCAAATGTTTTGACAAATAAAGGGTAGGTCATGAGAGACACGTGATGCCTGTTTTGACTGAAGGTTGACAAGGCTTCTGTAAGCATTTGAGTTGGGAACTGCAGTGGATGTTTGGGTTTGTTACTTCTGTCCTCTGTCTGGTGGCTTGCACTGCTTGAGTGCCATCAGTCTTATGAAGATCAGAGTGTGTTGTGGTTAAGGTGGGATAACTGGAGCTTAAAATTTCGTTAATGACTAGAAATTGGAGAAGGGGGGAAGATGGCCACTATCTTTTTAATGAGATCTGGAATTTTCCTTGAGTTCTGTTACAGCAAGATGCTGAGTTTTGTGCAGCAGGCTCAATGCTTCGCTGTAGGTAATACTGTAGCCCTCTCTCTCAGTTAGAAAACAAAAAACCGAAAAAAAACACCACATGAGCAGCGGACAAGCTCCAAGACTGGGTCTTTTTATACAGCTCCGAACCCACCTGCCTAGGGAATGGTTCCGCCCACAATGGGCTTGGCCCTCCTAATCAGTGAACAATCAAAGCAGTTCATCCTAGACATGTCCACAGACTCACAAACCTCTGGGCAGTGCCGCTGAGGCAGGGGCATTATTGAGATACTTGTGTTTCTTTCGTCTTGTGGCTCTCTTCTTTCTTTCTTGACTTAGAACCTTCTGTTTGGTTACTAGGTGGGGGAAGAGAGCCCACACAGGAAATGTACTACAGAGTCCAGCTTCACCTCTGCCTCTGGTCCTCTTGTTGGCCCTGTGGGAAGCGTTAAGTTCCTCCTCTCTTTCTGTTCCCACTGCTAAACGTTATAACCGCTGGGTCATTAGCACTCTTTCTTGTCCGTGGAATAAGGACAGTAGTGACTGTGTTGTCTCCTCGGTAATGCTGACTCTTCGTCCTTCTCTTGAGCCTGCCCAGGTCACTGTGGCTCACAGTGATAGAAGACGCAGAAGCTGCAAGCTCAGGCTCCTGGGAATCTGTGAGGACTCAGTCCTCCCTGCTGCCCCATGGAGTCTGTTCTAGTTTCCTTTCTGTGGCTGTGATAAAATGCTTGGATGGAAATTAGTGTAGGGGAGGAAAATGTTTTGACTTCAACTTTCAGGTCATGGAGGGGAGTCAGAGTAGGAACCGCAACAAGGTCTTGAGGATGATGCCACCAAGGGACTCTGCTTGATGGCTTACTCCAGCTCAACTCGCTTTCTTATACATCTCAGAACGAACTGCCTAGGGAATGGTGCTGCCCACGGTGGGCTTGGCCCTCCTAAGTCAGTCAACATTCAAGGCAATTCCTCATAGGCCTGCCAACAGACCAACACAATAACACAATAAGACATTTGTTAAGCCCTCCCCTCATGTGCGTGTGTCTGTATGTCTGTCTTTCTCTCTCTTCAAGTGATGCTGAGTTGATCAGAGGTTATAGTTAACCAGTTCATGCTAGCTGCAGCATGCGTCTTGCTTTCTTGATTCTGTAGACTCATAAACGGTGCAGAGATGTGCCCCACGGGGAATCATACCCGGGTCTCACCAGGAACTGATTTAGAAGAGATTTTTGGTTCAGAAGTGAGTCTGCACTCTGAAATACGTGGCTATGAAAATGACAAGCGTTTTGGATTCCAGAGGGTAGAATTGGATTGAGTTGTGTTCTCTTTAAAAAGATACGCTGACATCTGTGATGTCAATGGCATGGTGGGTTCCATGGGGAGGAAGAGGAGACAAATTACTCTTTAGAAAGAACTTTATGAGGAAAGGGTCAGCACCACAGACAGCCATCACAGCCATGATCAGGCCCTGAAGGAGCTGTGAGAAACCTCTGGCCCTGATGGGGAACTTCCTTAGGAGAGATGGTCGCCAAAGGGAGCTGTTTTGTCCTCACTCTTTCGGCTTCAGTGGCTCAGCATGGGCAGCAACAGCAATTGTTCTGGGAAAAGCGAGGTCTGACAGAGTCCGTGAAGTGGCACTCCTGGATCTTACACCCTCTGGAAGACCAGGCTTGCAGCTGGTCCTAGTTGGGCTCTGCTCCCTGCTGGGGACAGAGTCTACTGAGTGAGGCCAGAGACATGGGATCTAATCCCCCATCAATTGTTTTAGACGTGTTTTCTTTTCCTCATGCATCGCTTTAGAACAGGCCTGTTTATCAAGGACCACTGGTCCGTGTAATTCATCAGCTAAGGAAAATGCTCAAATGGCTTTCTTTCAGACTAGCAGGATTTTAAAAGGCTGTTATTTAATTACAGGCTACTCGTGAGAGGGACAGATAAGCCTAATAGAGCATTTTATTTAGTGGGGGAATGACACCGGAGCACAGCAGACATGTCTCTGTGTGTGTGTGTGTGTGTGTGTGTGTGTGTGTGTGTGTGTGTCTGTGTCTGTGTGTGCATGTATGTGTGTGTCTGTGTGTGTGTCTGTGTGTGTGTGTCTGTGTGTCTCTGTGTGTGTGTGTCTGTGTGTGTGTCTGTCTGTGTGTGTGTCTGTGTATGTGTGTGTGTCTGTGTGTGTGTCTGTGTATGTGTGTGTGTGTGTGTGTGTCTGTGTGTGTTTGTGTGTGGTGACAGCAGTAACACTCTCAATTTCTCCCTGTCTACAGGTTTGATGCTAACTTGGAACTTTTAATGTGACTTCAAACTCTCCCCTACACCTTTGCCTGCTTCTCTTTCCCGCATCCTTCTCTCCTTTTCTCCATCCTCCAGGGAGAGACACCAGCTTTCAGTTCACAGGGTAAGAAAGCCCAAGCCTTGAAGATGCAGCCAGTCTTCTCTGTACCTCACAGGCTGCCATCAGAACATGTCCACCTCTGAATTAGTTCTCCTGATAAAAGAGACACTCTGTTCTGGGTGTAAGCACAGAGGCATGTGGGGGTGGAACCGTTTCTGTGAGAGAATATCCCTTCGGACACTGAGACACACACAGCAGAAGGCAGGGCATGAAGGTTGCGATAGACCATATCCTGATGGGGACTGGGAAGATAGCTCAGTGGGCAAGAGACTTTGCTCTCCAAGCCCGAATAGTTCAAATTCTCTCTGCACCTTTTTTAAATCTCCAGGCATGGCTAATCATGTCTGCAACATTGTAGGGTGGAGGCAGTTGGATTTCCAACAGGATCCTGGGCAGACACACTTGTCAAAATGGTGGGCTGTGGTTCACTGAGAGACGGACAGCAGTGAGGAAGAAAATGCACATTCTATTCATTTCTGCATGTATGTACACACGTATGTGCCCTCACACTTGGGAACAGGCCCTTAACTCATACAAACACATGAATCCCCCAACCACACCCCTGTGGAACACTGAGGTCAGCCGCTCTATAACCTATGTGACTGAGTATTCTAGCAACACAAAATTTTACATTCTCCTTGTCTTGTAAACCCCATTTTCTGTTCAGTTTACCAACACAAGAAGCTAATCTTATGATTTCCCAGGCTCGGGATGGTGTGTCATAGCTTTTGGTCTTTCTGGAACAGCATCTGTCTATCAACAGAGGGACTTCAACAGAGGGGCTTTCCAACTTACCCTCAGTGACATGGACTCATTTGAGGGTTTTTTTTTTTTTTGATTCTTTTTTACGGAGCTGGGGACCGAACCCAGAGCCTTGCGCTTCCTAGGTAAGCGCTCTATCACTGAGCTAAATCCCCAGCCCCTCATTTGAGGGTTTTAACCGGTGACTGGTGTGCTCATTTTTTCTTTTGAGAAGTAGATTGGACAGAATGTACAACATCACTCGGTTACGGGATGAACAACACATCAGAGCCTGGGAACAGTGAACTGATTGTCACGCGGTTTTGTGTATGTGGAGTATGTTAAGACAGTGGATCTCTGAGAGAGAGAGAGAGAGAGAGAGAGAGAGAGAGAGAGAGAGAGAGAGAGCGCTTGATCTTAAAATATCTGTTCAATGTATAATGTGATCAGAATACTACACCTTATACTTCAAATACAGTCTCCATTTGTCAAGCATACTGGATAAATCTCAAAAAGAAAGATAAAGGGGAGTTAGGACAGAACGTTCTGGAAGGGACTAGGAAGAGAGTCTAACAGTTAAGCACTCACTCCCCAGAAACTTACTTAGATGCCCCGTAGATGAGGAGATCATCCAGTAATTCAAAATTGGAAGGCAGAGGAAGTATGCATAGAGCAAGCTGTCTGGAAAGATGACCCATACCAAAAGTAGCTTTGCCTGTGAGTGAGAGTTGCTGCCACTCTGAATAAGGGAGACAAGACAGTAAGGATATTTTCTGAATGTACCTTGGTCTTCCACATGTGTGTGCATGCACATGTGTTAACTGGGTGACTAATTATCTCTCTCTCTCTCTCTCTCTCTCTGTCACACACACAGAGTCTCTCTTACACACACACACACACACACACACACACACACACAAACGCACACAGGCACACTGAACAAAAAAGTTAAGTTCTGGAAGAGGGATGCCTAGACTGGATGGATAAAATCAGAAATAACAAATTATGTTGGAAGTCGCTGTGAAGGAAGAGGGAGACCAGAGGAAGAGATGTGAGTGTGGCTGTCTGCTTGTGCCAAAGTGTAAGGCCATAGAAACCCAGTGCCACCTCCTCCAGGATCTCAAAGTCACAGCTCTAGCTGAGGTATAGTTAGTCAGTGATGTCTGCTCTGTGTGTGTGTGTGTGTGTGTGTGTGTGTGTGTGTGTGTGTGTGTGTGTGAGTGTGTGTGTGTGTGTGTTCACTTTTGGGGGTGAATGTGACCACAAGACCATGCTCATCAGTTCGCAATCCCGAAAGTGCTTTGTGCCCATCTTAAGTCATCACACCTCTCAGTGCCTGAGGTTAACTGACTTCCAGAAAGCATCTTAGTAGGGCTGACTAATGTTTCATTACATCACAAAGACATATTCTATTGTAGATAAAATAAACACATATACTTTAGAATAGACAGAGACTTGAAAAATGAAAGTGGAAAAATATCACTACCGACTTTGAATTAAAAAACACATTTATTTTAGAATTCTCCCGGATATTTGCAATTTCCCATATAACCTACACATGATTTCTATATATTAGCATCATACATAATCACATGAAAATGATTAGAAGAAATTAACCTTTGGAAAAAAAAGTACTTTTTTCCTTCCCAGCTCCCGCTCCCACAATGACAACTCTGAAACTAATTATTTATTAACAAATTCATAAGCCACAAACTTTGGCTTATTCCCGGACTAACTTATTTAACCCATTCACACTATTCTGTGTCTTATACATGGTTATTTACTGCGCTTTCATCCCCTTATTAAGCATCTTCCTCAACATCTCATTTAGCATCTGCCGCAGCGTCGCTCCCTGGGTCTCCTTTTATATGCTATTTCCCAGAATTCTCTCTTCCTGCCAGTGTTCTGCCTGGTATTTCCTACCTCAGCTCAAAGGTCATAGACTTTTTTTTATTGACAGGTGATACTAAGAAGAGATTCTCTCTACAAACCTTGGTGCATTAACCTCAACTAAATGACACATTTTAAGTTCTCGTTTTTACTTTTGTTCGTGGGTCTTTTTTGTGTTATGTCATGTGACTGCAGAACCTGCAAAGGCCAGAAGAGGGATGCAGATCTCCACAGCCAGAGTCAGTTGTGAGGATGCTAAGGGTTCTGAGTAGCTCAGCCATCACTCCAGCCCCTAAATGACACAATTTTGTCACAGCAAGGGGAAAACTGGATTCTACTACTCCTATTCCTTTTCAAACTGTAGATTACAATCCACACTATATTTAGAAGCTAAGTGTCCTGTTAATGTTTTAAAGTTCTTTTTTATTCCCACTTCAGGGTGTACCTATCCTTGTGTTTCCCCTAGCCTTTGAAGGTTGTCAAGGAATGAATGACCCATTTTCCAGGCTCTTTGCTTATGATCCACCTGTCTGGTCTACTGAGCCTCGGTACCCCATCCTGGAGGTCCTCGATCTCTGATGACCCCCTCACCCTTGTGGATTCATGCTTTTGAACACTGATTTACAATTTTTCTTGTGCAGCCATAGGGAGGTTTGGAACCAACTGATTTTGTTCAACCTGTGCTATTTCACAGATGAAGATCTGCTGAACTTTAAAATATTCATTTGAATAATTTAATTTTATATAGATAGTATTACGATCTGGTGTGGAATTTAAATATTTCGCCACCAAGGAACTGAATTTAGGACGTTGTGTAACCTTTTAAAAACAATTCTCTGGTTTTAAATTTTGGTGTGTGTGTGTGTGTGTGTGTGTGTGTGTGTGTGTGTGTGTGTTCATGTGTTTCACAGTGTCTAGGATACCATCTACAAAATCTGCACATAATGGGGCTGGGGATTTAGCTCAGTGGTAGAGCACTTACCTAGGAAGCGCAAGGCCCTGGGTTTGGTCCCCAGCTCCGAAAAAAAGAACCAAAAAAAAAAATCTGCACATATAATTCCCAGAATAGACGGGTGGAGACACTGGAAGCTCCTCTCCCCCAACTGAGAAACTACTGGCAACTGATGACTACAGGGCAGAGGGCCCGTTTTCTTCATGGATTTGGCCCCTGACGGCTGTCTATGCTCCCCTGGATGTTTGTACTCACTCCACACACCTAGTCAGTATCAAATGGCCTCAGCAGTTTCTATTAAAATGCAGATGGAATTAGGAGGGAGGAAAGGGGAGGGATTTGAGGGGAGAGGATGGGGATGGATTTGCTCAAACACATTTTGTGTATGTACAAAGTTTATAAGGAAAAAAAATAAAACAAAGTAAATAAGTAAATAAATCTGCTCATGTGTGCACATGTGCATGGGTTTATGTGTGTGTGGGAGGGGAGGGGGTTGCAGCACCCTGCTACAAGAGGATATCATGCAGTATCTTTCTCTATGTCTCTCTGCCATTTTCTTTTGATGCACTGTGGTGGTTTGAACACACTTGGCCCATGGTAAGTGCCACTAGTAGGAGGTGTGGCCTTGTTGGAGAAAGTGTGTCACTGTGTAGGTGCACTCTGAGGGCTCCTAGTGATCATGTTCTACCCAAAGAGGAAGAGAGATGCTCTTCCTGGCTACCTGTGGCTGCAAGTCTCTTTCTGGGCTGCCTTCAGATTTAGATATAGAACACTCTCCAGCACCATGTCTACCTGGACACTGCCATGCTTCCCACCATGATAATAATGGACTGAACCTCTGAAACTGTAAGCCAACCCCAATTAAATGTTTCCTTTATTAAGAGTTGCCTTGGTCATGGTGTCTCCGCACAGCAATGGAACCCTAACTAAGAGAGGTGGTGTCTTTCCCTGATCCTAAACTGTCATATTTTCATCCGGGCTGGAAGCCAGCAGACCTTAGCGATTCTGTTCCCCCTTCCTATCCCTGCGGTTACAGGTTTCCCCTGCCTGTTTCATGATGACTGGGATCTGAGTACAGGTCTGCTTAGGCAGCAAGTTGTTTCACCCACCCATCCTCCTAAGACCCATCATGTGGTTTTTAAGATTACGGTCAGACGATTACAGTCAACATGCAAACACAAATTAGAGATGTCAAGTTCATCTTGACTTTACCTTGTTTTGGCATATATGAGTTGTTTCAGTTTCTTGATTTCAACTTGTTTTGGTATATTTGAGTTGTTTCAGTGTATTTGAATGATAGCTGAGGATTGGGAGACTTAGCGAGAGATGGGAAGGAGAAAGTGAGGATGCAAAGGTCTTTCGGATCCCTGCCACTTGCCCTTGCATTCAACATTTCATATTTAAAAACAACAACAACCACCACCAACGACAATAGTCCACAACAAGACATGCATACAACAGACTGGCAGAGAAGACACTAAAGCGCATTACATACTTGTAACCTCACTTTCTCCCCTAAAGCCTCATGTATTGAGCCGATGGATTTTGTTGTCAAACCCTGATGATTAATCCCTAGATCGGAGCCCCATAACACTGTGATGAATGACACCGTGGTCGATGGGATAGTCAGAGCTTGCGATTTTTTTCCTTGTAAAATCAACCCAGTAGGGAAGTAATAATGACAGCTCAGATATATAAATAAAAGTGTCTTTCACACTGACGATTGGAATTGTTACTATATATCCCTGTTCTTTGCATTTTATTTTCCTTAGTGTGTTGTTTTCAGTGCCATGCTTGCTACATAGAAAACTGTGCATTTTCTACACTATGTATCATTTGGGGGTGCACTCTGTAAGCTAAAGACTAAATCAATCCATACCAAGAGTTCCTCCTGTCCTGTTTACAGAACTGAAATTAAACTGTTTTCAAAAAACATTTCGCATTTGCCTGGATCATTGTCGTTAGGTCTTGAGTGTGAACTTTCCCCAGGGTCTCAGCTGTGGGAACACTTTGACTCAAGCTGATGGCACTTTCTAAGAAGGTTGTGGACCCTTTCAGACTGTGCCCTAGCAGAAGTAGGTCACTGGGGCAGGAAGGAGGGAGGTGGCTGTTTTGGACCGAACTCTTGGCTGCCTGATCCAAATATAAGCAGGGCTCATGCAGGCTCTCAATGCCACAGATCAATACACTGTTGCCATGTGGTCATTGCCTCGGCAGTCTGAACCCAATGACTGTGACTGTGTGCCCTAAACAAACCTCTATTCCTTTATATTGATTGTGTCATGAATTTTAACACCTTGACATAAAAATACTGTAAGTGTGCATCTGCATGTTTGTGTGTTTGTGTGTGTGTGTGAGAGAGAGAAAGAGAGACAGACAGACAGAGAGACAGAGAAAGAGGCAGAGAGACAGAGAGTCCAGAAATAGAAAGAGACCGAAAGAGGGAGAAAGTGCATTATATTAAGTACGTATAATTTGCTCCTTGAATCATAAGGCAGTCAATTGGTTTGATTTATGTTCAATATTTGAATTCTTTAGAGTCATACAGCCTTATATTACATAGCTAAAGCTAATAGTCTAAATTTTCTATTAAATAATAAATTGTCTTTTTCCTTTAGTATTTCATACATGTATACAATGAAACATGGCCATAAGCCCTTCCATTTCACCTTCTGCTCTCCCCAAATTCAGAGACAATAACCATCCCTCAAAATTCATATCCTCTTTCCCATCCTATAACGACTAAGCTCAATTAGCATTGGTCAAGTTTTTATGGGTGTGTGACTATCTACAGGAATGTGGGAATTCTATCAGTGACCAAACCCTCAGAGAAGAATGATTCTTTTATCCCAGCAGCCATCAGCAACCGAAAAGCTCCTCAGTAAGGGATTCTGTGTAGTTGGTGGTCCTTTATAGACCTATGCAGGTGACCACAGCTGCTGTGAGCTCACGATTGCAGCAGCCACGTCCTGTCCTGAAGGCAGCAAACCGCAGCCCTTCTTCCCACCCTCTGGGTCTTACACTCTTCCCACCTCCTTGTCCAAGATGCTTCCCGAGTCCCAGGAGTTTAAAGAGACTGAGTGCTCATCCATAAATGGGGCACCTTTATTGCTTCCCACGCTAAACTGCTCTCTTAAGAAACTTTATTTTAGGGCTGGAGAGACGGCTCAGTGGTTAAGAGCGAGGACAGCTCTTCCAAAGGGGCTGAGTTCAATTCCCAGCAACTACATGGTGGCTCACAGCCATCTGTAATGGGATCTGATGCCCTCTTTTGGTGTGTCTGAAGACAGTGTCAGTGTTCTCACATACATGGAATAAATAAATAAAGCTTTAAAAAAAAAGAATCTTTATTTTAAATTTTTACTGGAACCAGAAACTTTTTTCTTTTTGTTAACCTTTATAACATTTTCACACACACACACACACACACACACACACACACACACACAGAGAGAGAGAGAGAGAGAGAGAGAGAGAGAGAGAGAGAAAGAGAGAGAGAGAGAGAGAGAGAGAGAGAGAGAGAGAGAGAGAGAGATCTAAAGGACTAAAATATACTCCTAAGTCAAAGATAAAGGCCAGACACTTGTCAACAGGATGGTGCAGAGTTAAGGGTGGAATGACCGTGGAGCCTCCAGAAGGCAGGAACCAGAGACTGTGGCTCTATAAGGGAGGGCGTCTACTGTTTTTCGATGCCTTCATGACCAGGATTGGTGAACTGCAGACTAGCTGTGTGGGTGTCAGCCTGCAAAGTGCACTTTGTATGGAGACTGAGGTGGGCTGCCCAGGCTGCCTTGGTTCCCTCTCACTTCTATGATTCCTAGGAGAGTAGGAAATGTTTCACCAGGTTCAGTGGTATTATACAACCTGCAGTCATGGGTCACTTTCTCTGCTCTTAGCTGTCTGTGGAGTTTAGCTCCAAAATTCTTCAATAGCCTTGAAAGGGTTTACGTTTAACTCATTCTAGGCTGATCTGTCTTTGTTTTCCATAAAGGTTCCGTGAGATAGACAACGATCTGCTCCCAGGAGTGAACCAATATCTTGACCTTCTGAATCTTCCGAATGGAGTCCTTGGCTGAGGGTTGTTAGAACATCAACCTCCTCCCAACAGATATCTGTGCATGTAAATGTATCCTTTATGTAGGTCTATTTTTCTGGTGTGTGTGTGTGTGTGTGTGTGTGTGTGTGTGTGTGTGTGTGTACGTTATGGTATCGCAGAGAAGGCTGTCGAATGTGCCATTTATTTTTTTTACTGTGTGTGGTGCTTTCCTATTTAAAATTGTTCTTAAGTGTCCTAAGAGTTTCCGTACAAGCTTCATTTTTAGGGAGAGGATCTTCCAAATGCTTCTTCCTCTGGTCTTAAGAGATGAGAATGAGTCATTAGCATGGAGGGCTGAATGAGAGCTGCTGGTTGGTTCCCAGTGATGCTGTGGGCCCTAACTTTGTAAGCTCGGCCCTGTATGCCACCCAGAGCCTCTGTGTTCTTTGAGCCCCTCCTTTGGAGGTGAAGTATGCATTGTTTGTACCATTTGCCTAGTACTGAGCCTCTTTTGAAATTGTTTTCCCTGCCGCCCTAGACAGAGTGAATTGTGAAGTCCTTCTACATGGAAAACTGCTGTCCACATTGAACAGGGGAGAAGGGAGATTCACGGTAAAATACAAATGAAGAAAGCAGGAGTGACAGCCATGTATGCGAGACCCCGAGAGCTAAGGGGGTGCGGAAACATGCAGGTGGCTGCAGAACTTGCAAAATTTGGTTGGTGCTCATTCCTCCACAAAGCTCACCTAATTTAGCACCAAATATCCGGGTCCTTTGATGGGTATCTTTCTGTAAGTCCTCAATTGGGCTGTGTGTGTCTTCGTGTATATCTCTGCATGTGTGTGTCTGTGTGTATGTCTCTGTGTCTGTCTCTCTTTCTGTGTCTGTCTCTGTCTCCCTCTCTTCCTCTCCCCTCCCCTTCTCTCTCTCTCTCTCTCTCTCTCTCTCTCTCTCTCTCTCTCTGTGTGTGTGTTGGTGTGTGTGTGTGTATTTGTGTGTGTGTGTGTGGACATTCAGAGAGTGTCCACAGGGACAAGTGGCACTTTAGCTACCAGTCTTTGGCAATTTTGCTGTGATAAACTCTGAAAACGAGGACGGTCCTCCGAGCCATTCCCTGTTGCTGGCCTTTCCCGAACAAGTCTTCTGAATTCTCCTTTCTTGGTTTTACAGATTTCCTTTAGTTCGTTTTACCACACCCCACCTCCGTGCTTTTCCTAGTTTGCTGTCATATAGTGGGAACCTCCGAAGTTGCAAACTCACTTCTTATGTGGCGTTGTTCCACCTGAGAAACCACATAATCTGGAAGCTTGTGCTAAACCTGGACACTTAAAAGTTACTAGTCATTAGAAATTGTCTTTAAATTTAAAAACCATTTCCTCGGTTGTGTGGGCTCACCCGACACTTGTAGGCAGTGCTTACTGATTGATCATGGCGCCGTACACTTCCGACCTCACACAGACCCTGACAAGGATTACTTCCGGTGCTGTGTGACTTATTTCTTCTCCTTCCAATTAAGGTGCAGACTTGAGCCATTTCCGGTGTCAGCACTGAAATGACGTAGTTCCGGTTTCTCACAGACTTCCGGCATCTAGGTTGAGTACTTGACATGGGACATCCGCGGCACCGCACAGCATTCGGTTGGGCTGAGCAAGAGGGATCCCTGGTTTGGATTGTTTTCTCTGCCTAGAGCACATGGATTAAATTCGCAGACGCCATGTGTCTATAGTGGCTTCTGTGAACTCTGTGTGTTATTATCTTTTCAAATCCTCTTAGTTCTTGGCCGAGTCGCTGACAGCTGCCTCACTCTGTGAACTGGCTGCCGTCGTTCTATTACAGTGATTTGATCGATGTGTCGCCTTCATTTGTTAGCTCTCGTAGCTCCATTTTCTGAGAAAGGCTACTTCCCTCTGTGTGCCTGGCCTCAGATGTTGGACGCTACCTCTTAGGAGGTCTCGGGACCTTCCTTTGAGGCTCTGCATCCCTGCAGACAAGGAGCTAAAGTCTTTGAAACAAAATCCAGTAACTCCATGGTCACTTTTTCATGCCTTTTGAGAGATCCAAGGACAAGTCTGTCCACTGGCAGCTGTTCACACACGTTATACTCTCTCTCTCTTTTTTTTTTTTTTTGGTTCTTTTTTTCAGAGCTGGGGACCGAACCCAGGGCCTTGCGCTTCCTAGACAAGTGCTCTAACCACTGAGCTAAATACCTAGCCCCACATGTTACACTCTTAAGTCGAGATATCCAACCTGCGTTTTCATCCTAATTTCAACAAACACATGAGTTACCAGTAAATTTATTGAAAGAATCATGTATGAGTTTGGACACTCCTTTGTCTCTCTCTCTCTCTGGAACACAATTTTTCCCCTTTGAAAGCTAAAATTTCTAATTTTATTCAAGTCCATTAACAATCCACATTGTTCTTAAATTTTTGATGGGAATGACTTTAGTTATCTACAGACTGACCTGCTCCACCCTCCTCTTTCCATGACTAAAAGGAAGGCAATTTTAAAAACAGTCTGCCTAATGGAAACCTAGTTTTTTCTCTTGTCAAATATTATTTCTTGACTTCAGGAATTATTTTTTTAATACCAATAAGGCACCAACTGTTCTCTAGATGTCTCCCCCGCCCCCATATTAGTTTATTCTTTGGTAAACGTGGGGTGAGCCCCCTCTATGCTCATTATCAAGTGCTTCTGATTCAATTTGTGGACAAAAACAACCTACTTTCTGTCTTTTTCTAGTGGTGCTCCTTTTCAGGGAAAGAGAAATACCAAAGCCTGCCTGAGAATTAAGATTTTTCAAAAGTCTCATCGCAATGTGGATTGCAATTTCCAAACTTGACATTCATTAAGGGGAACGGATATGAACTTCCTATCACGGTTCGGATGTGTATTATTATTTCTTGTTGTATTCATTTTCCCTTTGTGACTTGAGCTGTAAGCTACCCACAGACAAAAAGAGGTACCTAACCAAGTTCCCATCTTCCCTTCTCTGTAAGTTGAGATTTCTAAGGCTGAAGGGAAGAATGAAGCAAAATGAAGTGATTCTGCAGATGTTGTCCACGTTCTTCCTAGAACAAGAAACAGACAGAGATATGTTACATGAACACGTGTATCAGATGGGCCAATGAAACTGCAGGGGCCCTTGCTAGATCTAAAATCCCTGTAATGGTGTGTGTGTGTGTATGTGTGTGTGTGTGTGTGTGTAATCTTGGGTGTATATGTATATGTATATATGTATGTACGTCTTAGGGTTTTACTGCTATGAAAAGAAACCATGACCAATGCAAATCTGACAAGGACATTTCGTTGGGGCTGGCTTGTAGGTTCATACGTTCAGTCTATTATCATCAAGGCAGGAGCATGGCAGCATCTAGGCAGGCCTGGTGCATCAGGAGCTGAGAGCTCTACATCTTCCTCTGAAGGCTGCTAGAAGACTGGCTTCCATGCATCTAGGGTGAGGGTCTTAAAGCCCATGCCCACAGTGACACACCTACTCCAACAAGGCCACACCCACTCCAACAAGGCCAAACCCCCTAGCAGTGCCACTCCTATTTGTCACTATTTGTCTTTAAACTTGAAACTTATTCATAAAACTGTTCAATGGACAACAGGTAACTTTAATGAAATAAATACAGAAGTATTAGAAAAATAGACAGGAAGATGTGTGCCTTAGTTACTGTTCTATTGCTGTGAATAGACACCGTGACCAAATCAATTTATGACAGGAAACATTTAATTGTGGTCTTACAGTTTCAGAGGGTGAGTCCATGGACCATCGTGGTAGACACCATGACAGCAGGCTGGAAGGCAGGCAGGCATGCCTGGAGTAGTTCATGAGAGCTCACATCCTGCTCTCCAGATGAGAGAGAGAGAGAGAGAGAGAGAGAGAGAGGGAGAGGGGAGGGAGAGGGAGAAGGAGGGAGGGATGGAGGGAGGGAGGGAGGGATCGGGAGAGAAGCCTGGTGGGCTTTTGAAATCTCAAGGCCCCCACCTCCCATTGACACATCTCTTTAAACAAAAACACAACTCCCAATCCTTTCTAAACAATCCACCCACTGGAAACCAAACAC
Organism: Rattus norvegicus; assembly: GCF_036323735.1. Taxonomy (NCBI): domain Eukaryota; kingdom Metazoa; phylum Chordata; class Mammalia; order Rodentia; family Muridae; genus Rattus; species Rattus norvegicus. The sequence continues at coordinate 16,381,501 of NC_086021.1, read as the reverse complement.
ATTCAAGTATTTGAACCTCTGAGGGTCACCCTTATTCAAAATCCTAAAGTATGTTTTTTTTTCTTTTAAAAGAAATCAGGTAATGAGTGTCCATCGCATTTGGTAGTATATTTTATCGTTACATTTCATATCTCAGAGGTTAGGGTTATTTGCATAACAAGTTTCCAATCAAGCCATCACTCTCCCATAAGCCAAAGGCATCATACCTCCCCCCTTTCTACTTTATTATCCACATAGGGGTTAGGGAAACATATCCCTTCATCCTGATTTAGTTCAAAGCATGGGGAACTATTGATGTGCAATTAATTGCTATTCATAGTGGGATAAAACAGAAGCCAACATGATTGAGTCTATTGTTGCTGAGAGCTGAAGATTTCCCTTCCATTTAATAGAACGTGATAAATATGATTTTAACGCAAGCCTAGAAACCCCAACAAAGCCTTAAGTTTATATTTGTTTCAGTATTCCCAGATCATTCTCTGTGAGACACAGGAACCTAGAGGAGGAGAACTGTGTGGAGTCACTGACACACACTCAACAAAGGATTCATTTGCACAATAAGGAGATATATCATGTCCTCTGAGAGTTGGCCCCTGGACTCTCAATGACCTAAAAGTCCTCAGGTTCCTTGGATAAAGTGACACTGCATTTGCATATAACCTCTGCAAGCCTGTCGTATACTCTAGTTATATTTGTGTGTGTGTGTGTGTGTGTGTGTGTGTGTGTGTGTGCATAGAGACATGTATGTTCAAAGGCTGGGGGAGGGTAGAGCGTGTTCTGCTCCTTCACTACCTACTGTATTCCCTTGTGACAGGGTCCCCTGCTGAACCTGAGGTGAGGCTCACTGTCAGGAAGTCCCCGTCATCCTCCTGTTCCCATACCATGCACTGGTGTTTGCATGTGTGACCACATACTTGGCTTTACCCCTCTTCCGTCTCCCCAGACCCTCATACATTTTAATAATCACTGAATTACTTTTGTACTTAATGAAATGAAATCATGAGGGGCTGTTATTTAGGAGATGACAAGAAAAATGGTTTGTATGTGTTCAGTACAGATATGGTATTTATAAACCACTTTTATTAGTTCCTTGAGAGCTTTGTACGTTATATAATGATAGAATTTACTTCTCACGTCTCTTCCTAAATCCTCCCAGATCCATCCCCACCTATTCCCTTCTCCCAACTTCAAGCTCTCTTTCTGCCTTCTGTAATAACCCACTCAAGTCTTTTATGCTGCCCATAAATTCATGGGCCTTGGGCAAGCCCCTGGAGCCTGGCCAGCTTGTCACCAGCTATATCTGTGTAGAAAACTGACTCTCCCTTTCCTGTCAGCTAGGGCTGAGGGATCGTGTCCTGTCGTTTATAGAAGACACTGCTTTGTTCTGGTTCTCGCTAACATCTGTATCTTATATTTCCACTCCCTCTTCCTTGAGGGTTCCTAAGACTCAACTCCTTCCTTTTTTGCCTGTCTCTGCGAGTCTGTGTATATGCGTGTGTGTCTATATTATAGATGTCCCATTTTACATTCAAGCACACATATGGTGGGGGGCGTCTTTACAATTGACTGCTGATGGTATCTCACTGCAGACAAAATGCTGCAATGCAGACATGGTGTAGCTCAGTCCCAGAAAGAAATACGGGATCTTGAGAAACCTACCCAGCTGTTTCTAGTGTGAGGTGACGTTTAGACCTCTGATACAACCTTCTGGCCCTACCCTATGTGTTTAAGATACACATTGTCCCAGTGGAATGTTCAAAGGTGGGACTATGAAAGGCGATTGGACCCTGTGGGCTGTAATCAATGAGTTCATCTGTTGATGGATGTGTTTGAAGGTGGCGAGAAACTAGGATATAGGAAATTAAGGGACTTGGTCATTTGGGACATGACTGGGAGGGGTTTTTTTTGTCCTTAGTCTCTTCCTGTGTTGGTGCTTCTTGGATGACAGTGAGGTTAGCAGTTGAGCTCTATCTTGCCCCTTTCATGATCATGTGACCATGGACTGAAACCTATGAAACCATGAACCAAAATAAGTTTGTTTACTATGTGAGTTGCTAGGCAACATGTAAGAGTGATGAATGGATTAACATGAAACTGGCCAAAAGTGATGCTGACCATACCAGGTCAGGACCGGATTTGATGTAGGAGGACCCATGACTTAACACTTTAAACTCTTTGTCTGGAGGCTGCACGCTAAGAGAAGACCCAATGTTTCCCAAGTGGTTTTGTCCAGAAGATTCTGCCAATGTATCTGTAGTCTTGGCAAATCAAGAACCTCCTGCTTCCCGCTCTGGTCCTTCTCCTGACTTCACTTCTGTGTTTTTAATAGACTTACTTCTATATCATATGAAATAGTGGGAAATGAGTATTAAAAAAGGGAGGGAAGCTATAAATTTTGCTTTAAAATCATTAAATTACACAAATAAAATAAATGGATTTTTTAAGTATGTAAATTATACTTCAATAAGGCTGCAGAAAAGGCTTGGCCAACTGTGATGCTTGTCGGGTGATATGCTATTTGTCATAGTTCCTGTGACTTTGATCTTAATAGTAGTGGGTTTTATTACAGATGACTCAGACACCAGGGTAACCAGGCAGGGAGAAAACTCCGTTCCGTCAGGGAAAAAAAATCAACTCAAATTCATTGGCTTTCTTGATGAGGGATTTTCTGATCAAAGCTGAGTTGGCTGGAAGTTGGACAGCTATTGGCTGAGAGCAAAGATGGAGAGAGCACAATGTTTATTGGGATAACTGAAGGTTGTGCTCACAAAAGGGGCTGAGTCTCATTGAGTGCAATTGCAGAAGCTCCAACGGCTGATGAGGCTGAGGCCCAGGACCCGTGCAAGGCTGCCATTATACGTTTTGTGATGTCACGGCCGAGTGTGAGATAAGGCTAGATGAAGTGGAAAAATTTTGGTTTCTTTGGAAAATCACTTGTGTCACAGGATGTTTTTCTGGAAGCTATGTTAGGAGAGGATGTTCTGCTGAAGCAGACACATGAGAAGGCATGTGATATTTTGCTGGAGCACACGCTTGAAGGGGGACAGGATGTTTATGGAGAACATAAATGTAATCCCACAGAGAGGGAGAGGACATTTTTACATTGCTACACCTTGCAAGGCTTCGATGGTCTTTGCTGGTCTTCGTTCCATAATGAGAAATGCACAAAAGAACCTGTGCTATCCAGGCTGCTTCTGGCTGCTTCTGCTGCTACTTGTTGGTTTGTTAGAGCCTTGTGGTCTCTGCCAGATCAAGGCACTGCTACTGATTCGTGTTTTGCGTTTGCTATTGGGCCATACTGCACCATGAAGTTTGAAGTTACCCCAAAGAATTACTTCTAAATAGGTCCACAACTCTCACCCTTTTCCTATCAACTTTCTCTCTCTGCTACCTCTAGTTGGTGGGCTAGAAGGTTTAAGAACCTTAAATAATGTAGGTTTTGAAAAAATCTAAGCCTATAGATAGATTCATGGGTTTTGAGAAAGGGTTATGTCTCCTGCTGAGAGGAGATGATATGTAGGTTGTGACTTTTTGGTTCTGTGGTCTACTGTGACCCATTAAATGGCCAGTGACTGACAGTCTCCCAGTAAGTGTAGCCCACACTAAAATGCTTTTGCTTGGTGTTGGGAGCTGTAGAATGTATTCATTTCTTGGCACATATCCTCGAGTATTCATGTTGGTGACAGTAGTTACTCTTCAGTTCTGCCATACAGGGATGTGGGTCTGTACACTGAGAGAAGAGAGTGGCTGGTGGTGAGTATGTAACATGGAGTAAGAGAATCATTATGGTGCTGGGTCTCTCTTTCCTTTTTTTTCACAACTTGACAATCTGGAGCCAACTGAGAAGAGAGAACAATTCAAGAACTGCCTCCATTAGATAGACTTTCGGCAAGTCTATGGAACATTTTCTTGATTAATGATTGTTGTGGGAGGGCCCAGCATTGTGGGCAAGTTCATCAGTAGTCATGTGTAAAAAGAATAGCATTTTAGTGTGTAAGAAATAGTAAGGGAGCAAGCCATGGGGAGTGTGGCGTTTTGAATAAGAGAGGCTCCCACAGACATATATTTGTATATTTAGTAAACAGGGACTGACAGTATTTTCAAGGATTAGAAGGATGAAGAGGTGTGGTGTCATTGGAGGAAGTGGGTGTGTCAACAAGGGTGTAGTTTGAGTTTTCAAGAGCCCCATGCTTTCCCATATTCTCTCTCTCTCTCTCTCTCTGTCTGTCTCTCTCTGTCTCTCTTTGTCTCTCTTTCCCTCTCTCTCTCTGTCTCTCTCTCCCTCTCTCTCTGTCTCTCTCTGTGTCTCTCTCTGTGTCTCTCTCTGTCTCTCTCTCTCTCTGTCTCTCTCTCTCTCTCTCTCTCTCTCTCTCTCTCTCTCTGCTTACAGAGCAGTAGCTCTCTGTTGCTCCCGTGTTATGCTCCCTGCCATGATGATGGACCAGACGTCTGAAACTGTAAGGGAGCCTCCAATTACATGCTTTCATTATAGTAGATCCTTGACCATGGTATCTCTTCACAGCAACAGAACAATGACTGAGACAGGGAGCAGGCCAACAAGCAGAGCTCCTTGTTACAGCTTCAAGCTCCTGCTCTGGTTTCCCTCAGTGATGGTCTGTAACCTGTAAGGCAAATAACTCTTTCCTCCCCATGTTAGTTTTGATCATGGCATTCATCACGGAGAGAAGGAAGCAAACTAGAACGTCACAGGTCAGTACATGAGCAAGTCTTACCTTTAAATTAAAACAAAGTGTCTATACGTCTCTATTTGTGGTTATGAGGTAAGCATCTGTGGCTCTATTAGACACACTGTTTCTATAAGACATTGTCTTACTTAGGGTTCCTATTGTTGTAAGGAAATACCATGACCAAAGAGCAAGTTAGGGAGGAAAAGGTTTATTCAGCTTACACTTCTACATTGCTGCTCATCAGCAAAGGAAGTTGGGACAGGAACTCAAACAGGACAGGATCCTGGAGGCAGGAACTGAGCCATTGGCTATGGAGTGGCACTGCTTACTGTCTTGATCCTCATGTCTTGCTTAGCCTGCTTTCTTATAGAACCCAGAACCACCAGCCTAGGAATGGTGCCGCTCACAGTGGGCTTAGCCCTCCCCCACCAAACACTAAGAAAATGCCCTACAGCTGGATCTTATAGAGGCATTTTCTCAACTGAGGCTCCCTCTTCTCTAATGATTCTACCTTGTGTCAAGTTGGCATAAAATCAGGGCGGTGGTTAGAATGTGATTGTCCCATGGGAAGTGTGGCACAAGTAGGAGGTGTGGCCTTGTGGGAGTAGGTGTGGCCTTGTTGGAGGAAGCATATCACTGTGGGGGAGATATGCTTCTTCTCCAACACCATGTCTGCCTAGATGCTTCCGTGCTTCCTGCCTTGATGAAAATAGACAGAACTTCTGAACATGAAGGCCAGCACTAATTAAATGTTGTCCCATATAAGTTGCCTTGGTCATGATGTCTTTTTGCAGCAATGAAACCGTCAGACAACTATCTATTATAAAAACCAACAAATAGCAGAATTAATCAATGCTAGAAAGTATTTTCAAGTCTTACAGTGAGAAACTTATTCTTGAGAGAAGAAAGAACAATGAATGAGTCCATGATAATGTTGCCTCCAAAGACCTTCTTGGAGTGTAGATGTGGCTCAGGGAGACCCCATGGGATACAAGGGGCTTCTCAGGAGGAGAGAGCTACATGGTCAGGAAGCACAAAGCATTTTAAAGTCACGGCAAATGGCATAGGAAAGTGCTCAGCACCTCGGCATTGGAGGCACCATCAAGAGTTTTCTGAGGATAAGCTTACATATGAGTAAGAGACGGGAAATTCTTTGGGCTAGATAGGGTAACAGGGCCCACAGGTGTATAGGAAGCCATCCAGTCGAAAGAGAGCCAGACAAGACAAGCCAGTGCAGGAGATCTTGTGGTCATCGAGGGGCATTCAGCAGAGACCTCAAAAGATATTACAAGCTGCAACAGAGTCAAACAGTGCTTAGGGAAGCTAAACACAGGATCCACGTAACACCTGACAGAAGCTCGCAGCATCCTCAACTTCCCTTTTAAATTACTTTTTACTGATCATACAAAATAATGGGCTTTATGTACTTTCAGGAATCGATAGATATAAACTTAGTTTGGCATTTACTACTCTTGCGTTATCCTCGTCAAAATGTCCTCCGGGGAAGCCTCCCCCTCACATCCACATTCTGTAGTGATGTCTTGGCTGTTCTTTAAGAAACCAAAGAGACCAATATGGATGTGGCCCAAGTTCAACTCATTCTAGACCCTTTCTGTTCTTCCTGGGTCTCCTGCTTCACTTTTTGAGAACTCCATCTTGGAATTCCTTCGTCCCTCAGTGTCTTTTACTCCCTCATGTGTTCTTTAGTCTTTCTTCCACATCACCATCAATTTAGTCTTTTTTACCCTCATCCTTGTCTCTTCTCTGCATGTGAAGGTTGGATTTATTTAAAAAGATGACTTTAGGGGCCTTGAGAGATGACCAATGGATCAAGAGCTCATCTGCTTTGAAAGAGGACCTGGATTTGTTTCTTTGAGCTCATGTCCAATGTCTCCCAACCACCTTTAATTCCAGCTCCAGAGGACCTGACTATTCTTGTCTCTGTGGTCTCCTGTGTTCATGACCTGCCCCCACTCACATAATTAAAAATAATACATCTACAGATGAGAAACAGGTTTCATTAGGTTTCGTTAGTCAAACACTCCCCGACCTTCTCTGATTCTGAGTCTGCTTGGATCAGTTTATTGGGTTTCCCCTTGAGTTCCAAGACCACCTCCCTGTTCCCTGCCCCTCTTTCCCCAACTGTCTGTTTCTCCCTCAAACTTCACCTCAGAGACTCTATCTATGTCTGGCCCCTCTCCACTGCTTCCTAAACAACCATCTTTTTCCCCCGTGCCATCCCTGCTCCTCTAAGCCTCATCTCCAGTTCTTTTCTCTCCCTAAATACCAGACCAGCTCAGTCCTGTTTGTTTTAGTCTATGTGACATCAGACTTACTGTTCACAGCCTTGACTTTTCTGGCTTCCTCTCGATGTTCCATCCACCACAGCCCGTCTCCTCCACCAAAGTGTTCACACACAACACGTCACATCGCACGTTTTAATTTTTAGAGCAAAAACAAATTCCACTGGAAAAGATACTGGGGTTGTCAAAGGCATGTGGGTATCTGAAACACAGAAAAACAAACATTTTCCCCCCAATCCTATAAATTCCCCATCTATGTCCCCCTTACTTTGTGAATTTCACCTTAACGGATCTTTTCCATCAGATTATAGACATAGATGTGGACGTTGCCATCAAACTTGAACAAGTACACGGAAGGCTTGCCTAGAACTTGGTAAATGACTTTGCCGATCTTTTTGGACCGGTCGCTTCTGGTGAACTGCACACATTGACCTGTTAAGATGTCGCTGTCAACGTCTGACTTCACCTCTGCTGGAGGAGTCTCTGGAATGATATGGAGGTTACCTTCTGCGTAATCATCCAGGAGCTGGTAGATGTATAGGACTGGATCTTTCTCGTAGGTGATGTAAAACCAGTCCTTCATGATCGGCACCTGGGCTAGGACCACCCCCCTCCAGTTGTACTTAGAGCCATGTTTGCCCTCAAATTTATGCTCCACAGCTCGGCCAACCATGGCACTTGCGAGATGGGTGTCTTTCACTTGAGGAAACACTACTTTGTGAGGCAAGAACTTTAGCTTTAAAATCCTCTCATCACTGGAAGTGCCAGTCCATAGACACAGTCACTTCCATCATACTTGACCAGATAGAGAGAGGGATATGTTGGCAGTTGATCTAGAACAATGGCCTTCCATGGGGTGACGGGCTCATCACCTTCCTTCCATCCGTGGGAAATTCTGAAGCCCTCAATGTCTCCAGGGCCTGGGGAGAAGGCCACCTCCTCATCCGCTTCTGGGTGGATGGTGTGCTCATCCTCCTCAGAGACATCCTCCTCTTCTTGGCTTTAGACCTAGTGTGGTAGGCCACGGCATCCTGGTCCACTGTCTTGTGGCTATTGTTCTGTGTTCAGGCTTCATACTTGCCCGTGCCCTGGGTTTGAAGAGCTCGCCTGCTTAAACCAGACACAATGCTGTTCCCTCTGTCATGTGAGTGCCTGCAAGGACAATGGGGGTGGGGTGGGGAGGGCGCTGGACCAAGGCTCTTGTCTAAGAGAACTTTGGAGCAGGTGAGGAAGGGGATGGTAAACAAGTTTGAGCATCTGAATCTAATTCTGTCGTAATCAGAAGTTCATAGGAGGGCTGGGCAATGGTGGAGCACACCTTTAATTCCAGCACTCAAGAGGCAGAGGGAGGCCGACCTCTGTGAGATCAAGGCCAGCCTGTTCTACAGAGTTAGTTCAAGGATAGCCAAGCTACATGCAGAAAAACACTGTCTCAAAAATCAAAATCAAAAGTTCAAAGGGAAATGAGCAAATGGTTCTCTACAGCTCAGAATAACATATTCAGACACATTTCTTCAGCCCGAGGCACTTTGCCTCTGCTGAGGAACCTCTCCTTGACTGGCTAGGTCAGTGTGGGATTAAGTATCCCTGTCCCCACTTTAACCAAGCAGAACAGAGAAAGGATAGCAAAGGAGCCAAAAGGTTGGCCATACCCTTCTTCTACCCTCTAACTATGAGGTATGTGGCAAAATCCACAAGTATCTGCCCAGAGACACAGCACACCAGTCCACTGCTTTTCTCTATTGTGCATCATGACCCAGCTCCAGGTTTATTACACCAAGCTGTTGCATATTCAACTGGATCAAGGGACTTTGGTCTAGGCAACAACAGCCATTTAGAAATAATATCTCCTGGGGTTGGGATTTACATTAGTGGTAGATAACTTTCCTAGCAAGCACAAGTCCCTGGTTTCGGTCCTCAGCTCCAAAAAAAAAATCTAAAAGAAATATTATCTCCTAAAATGCACAGGCACAGAGAGGAGCTTTGTCATTTTAGTAGAATTATGAATTAGATATTGTTAGCAAAAAATAATAAACTCTTAGACTGACTAGCCTAGACCATCCGCCGAGCTCTCAAACATGGAAGACATCAGAACATACGGTTACTCGCTGTACGAGGGAAAGCTTTTAGCTTTCTGGGCTGCAAGGGTCCCAGTTATCCTCATAAACGTATTTACTGAGAGAAAATGTCCTAGTCATCCAGATTCTGTCTTCGGGAACCAGTCAGGCACCAAAAGGCTGTTGAACAATTGTGGGGTTCAGGAGCTGAACTGGTTTTCACACCCCGCTGCGAAGATAGTGAACCCACCTTCAGGGGAGTCTAGCGCCCCCAAGTGGAAGAGAAGCGCAACCTCTGCCCGGGGCTCTGTGACTTCATCCAGGCGATGCTTATGTCATAGAAGCGCTCTCAGGCCAGTTCCTTCCCTAGTTACGCTTAGAAACTTCCAGCATCTAGGTTTTAGCTTCTCATGTAGCCTCCTGGAGACCCAAAATAAAGTCCCCACCCAAATATTCTGATGACTTGAGTCACAGTCTGTCCAAGTAGCTCTTTTCATGCATTTTTTTTTCTGAAAAAGTCTTTGGTTTCTGAGTCACCAACATCCTTGGTGGTTATTTTCCCAGCTCCTATCTTTCCTTTGGTTATCATTAAGCCATTCTCCGTATCAGAAATATCGCTAGTCTCTCTCTCTGTGGCAGCCCACTGGATATCACCCCAAAATTAGCTTTATCAAAACCCACAATCAGAGGAGGACCATTTTTATTCAAACAAAGCTGGAATTTGACAGGATTAAATACCTTGTGTTGAAGTCAATGGCAATCATGAATTATGGATTCTTTGCAAAGAGCAAGGAAAAATTAGCTCCTGGACCTGCTTCCAAAGTCGGGATAAACTGACGACAAACCCGATATCGACCAGTCATATTTTAAATGTCTTCAGAATTTACCAGCACTTCTGGTTACAAGGAATTTATTAGATCAAATGCAGCAAAATTGGATGAAATAGATGAGGTAATTTTGTTGTTGAAATATGGGTAGACAGAATACTGAATGCAGGTAAGTGTGGAATTTACCTGTAAATTACAGGGCACTTTAATTGTTTGTCTCTCATAGTTCTTTAGATCTTCAAAAGGATTCTTTCAGAACCCTCCACTGTCCCCAACACACTCTGACCCTCCCTTCCCTCTCCCCAGTAATTCCCTTCCACTTAAACATTATAATTTTTTTAAATGTACTTAGAGCTTAACAACTTATGGCAGCTTTTTAAAATCTGTCCACTTTTCTAAGTGCACCGTCTTCTTTGTCTCCCTTCTATCATAGTTTTAAGCACATTTTCCTTCACACTGTGAGTTTTCCTCTCTCTCTGCTCTTATGACTCCTCTGCCATTATGTGACTTTGGTCCACTATGTGGATGAGCTCAGTGTGGTGTTAACACAAATGACGTGATTTTCACCCTTTTCTCCCCTTCTTCTTCCTTCTCTAGGCAGCTGCTGAGATTTACAGCCTTGGGGATTTTTTTAAGCCTGGAAAGCACACACACACAAACACACACACACACACACAAACACACAAACACACAGAAACACTCATAAATACACAAACACACAAACACACACACACACACACACACAAACACTCATACATACCCAAACACACAAACAAACACATACATACACACACAAACACACACACATGAACACCCAAACACACACACAAACATACACATATAAACACTCAAACAAACACATACAGAGAGAGACAGAGACAGAGAGAGACACGGTGGGAGACAGAGAGCCGATGAGAAAACATGTAATATCATCTTTCTAAGAACAATAAACAGAGACAACTTTCAAGAAAGGGAAGAACAAGTAGGCGACAAGAAGAACAATCTCATCATAGCCGTCAACTTGAGGAGGAAAGAGTTTGTCTCACTCTATCTTCTAGGTTCCCGTCTGTTACTGAGCGACGTTGGGGCAGGAACTCAGGCAGGACTCTAGAGGCAGGAAAGGAAGCAGAGACAACTTAGAAATGCTGGGTACTGGATTGCTATCCATGACCTACTCAGCTTTCTCTCCTTCTCCTACAACCCAGGGCGACCTTCATAGGGGATGACACTCCCCATAGTGGGCTACACCCTTCCCCATCAACCATCAAAAAAAAAAATTCCATACACATGAGGCTAAAGGACATTCTGATGGAGGCAATTCTTCAGCTGAGGCTCCTTCTTCCCAGGTTGAGTCAAACTGACAATAAAAACTAACCAGGACCCTGCACATCCATTCTGATTGCCACACTGTGTGCAATAGACAAGCCATTGGAATAACCTTAGATGTTGATCACTGGATGAATGGCTTTAAAAATGTGATGTACATTGATGTGATTCTCATCTGTGTGTAAGAGGAAAGGGTTTTGTTCTCAGAAAAACGGATGGAGTGTAAAATACAATATGTTAAGTGAAACATGCCAGACTCAAACAGACGATTGTGAAATTTAGATTTTAATAAGGGATATTAAGTGAAAGGGGGCATTTAGGAAGAGGAAGGGGAGCAGCAGGGTGTGTGTGTGTGTTTGTGTGTGTGTGTGTGTGTGTGTTTGTGTGTGTGTGTGTGTGTGTGTGTGTGTGTGTGCAGGCGGAAATGGAGGTGAGTTGTGAGGATGAAGATGGCTAATGTACAGTATAAACCTGTACAAGGAGTCACAAGCAAGCCCACTGACTTGTATATTTAAAGAACATCGATATAAGAGAACTGAGTCTAAAACAATGTTTTGATTAAATTTGGGGTTTATAGTTTAGAGATACCATAAAGTTTATTCGTATTTTCCTTCCCACAGGTGGCTCTTGCTGTTTCAAGCTTGATACTGGTGACAGGATATGGCCATGAGCTTTGGTGTCTGTACCTCATCAATCACCTGGAATTCACGTCATTCAGTGAGTATACCGTGGGGAAGGAGGTAGTTGGAGATCTTAAGGGTACACGATGTGGGAAGAATAATGCCCACACCCACTATAGATTTCCAAATATTCACCCTCATCTCTGGTTTGAATGTGATCGCACAAAAGTAATATTCTGAGGATTAATCCCCAGTGGGAATGTAGTTGTGAAGAATTGATTAGGTCAAGAGGGGAGCGACCTACAAATAAAGATCCATTAATGATGCTATTGTGGAAAAGGTTAAATTATGAAAGGGAGTTTGGCTCCCTCTCTTGTCTTCCAAGCCCATTGGATCCCTTCCTGGTGACAACATCCCACAAGAACTCCTTCCTCTGCCGATGGTCTCTTCATCTCCGATTTACAGGCTTCTGAATCAGAATCAGACAGAATCTGCCTCATTATAGACTAGCCAATCGGTGACATTCTGTTTGTCCATACAAGCGAGAACATGCCTCAGAATTGTGAGCAGCTGGGTCATATGGGAAAGCGAAGCTGGCAGAGAGTACTAGGTTGTTAGTGCTGAAGACAAGATGGGTTCAGGGTTAGCGTGTGTGCTCTTTGTGAGAGAAACAGCACAGAGGAAGAGTGTAGATTGGGAAGATGCAGCTTGGGAGGCACTCAGACATCTACTGTTGGCCTTGTGGGGACAAGGAGCCATTAGGTAGGGGAAGACCGCTACGGATAGCTTCAGCCACTGCTTTTGGCTAGCAGAACCCTGTTTAGAATCATCTTCGAGGATGTAAAGAAAACTGTCTGGAGTCAGTTGATCCATCAGTAACCATCAAGAGTGTGTCCACTATTCCAGAGGGACCCAGGAAAAAGCCTGATCGTGGAAGATCCTTTGCCTTCCAGAGATGGAGACTTCTCCCCGGCAACACTGGGCAACCCATCTACGTAGGTAAGGGCATCCCCCTAAGTCCAGATCAGTGGTTCTTAACCCTTGGATTGAGACCCCTTTGGGAGCTCAAATGGCCCTTGCACAGGAGTCACATATCATATATCCTGTACATCAGACATTTACATTACAATTCATAACTATTGCAAAATTAAAGTTATGAAGTAGCAATGAAATAATTTTACCGTTGGTGGAGCAATATGAAAAGGTTACGTTAGGAAGGTTGAGAACCACTCTTCCTGACCCCTCTAAAATATGCCTGTTGGTATGAACTGAGGTATAATCCCTTTTATTCAATCAGGCAAATCCAGAAAAACCAAAACACCACCATAAGGTTATGAAGGATAAACAGCCACTGCACCCACAGTGTCAGGACTGCTGACATCTTAGACAAATGATGTCAAAATGGAAATCACGTCACACCATGACCATCCCCCTAAATGAAAAGCAGAGGAGAAAAACCAGTTCCCTGGTGGTGGCACCAAGAGAAAACCATTGTCAGAATCGTCAGCAAGGATTGTAAAGCCAGGATTCAAGTGTCGTCAATGAGAAACTTCCAAAAGAAAAGGTTACACATCATCTTGGTGATGTAATAGAAGAAACAAGAGAAAATTCAATAGGAACTCACTGAATTAAAACAAACACTAAGAGTAGGAATTAAAGGCATGTCTGGGCAAGATGAACAATGAAGTGGAGTTTAGAGCAGGCAGAAGGGGCTGGGGAGATGGCTCACTGCTTAGGAACACTGGATGCTCTTGCAGAGGATCAGGGATCAGAGGATCTGATGGACTCTTTGGTCAAAACACACACACAGATGCAGACACAGAAACACACACACACACCCACTCACATACACATACAAACACACACACACACTCACATACACACACATACACACACAAACACACACACACCCACTCACATACACACACATATACACACACAAACACACACACACACTCACATACACACACATATACACACACAAACACAAACACACACAGCCACTCACATAACCACACACACACATGCACATACGCACACACACAAACACACACACACACATGCACATACACAAACAAACACAAACACACACACACACACACACCCCATAGAGATAAATTTTTTAAAAAATTTAAAAAAAGAAGGAGCGAGGCATGCCCCTTTAATCCCAGCACTCAGAAGCAAGCTGATTTCTCTGAGTTCAAGGCCTACCTGGTTTATACAGTGAGTTTCAGGCCAGCCCTACCTACATAATTACACCCAGTGTCAAAATAAAACAGAAAAGAGTGTTATATTTATTTCTGATAATGTAGGCAACAGAGAAACTATTTCTACAGAGAAAGAACTTATTGTTGAGAGAATCAGTGGGCTCAAGGAGACCCCAATTCTTTGTGTCACTACTCCATCACAGCCTCAGCAGGAAGCAAGAATGGGTACAGCTTAAAAAAAGCACAGCGATTATGAGTAAAGCTGTGGGACGAGGCAGCCATCAGCAACAGAACCAGGCAGAAAACCAGCTGGGATGAGATGGCGTCACCAGCCAATGTCTCTGACTGACAGTACCTAGTAGCACCAGGATATTCCTTTCCCTCAAGTATCCTGGACTTTTCAGACACTCAGAAACCACAGAACAAAGTGTGGCAAATGCCTAAGAAAGGATGTCCTGTGGGACATATTTTTTTATACAGGTTTCATGTAGCCCAGGCTGGCCTCAAACACAACATGCACCCAAGTATGACTTTGAACTCCTGTTCTCCTCCAGGTAATGGGACTATGGGTATGTAGCACCACACCAGGCTTATGAGGTACTGTAGGTGGAGTCCAGAGCTGTGTGATAGCCAAGTGAGCACTCTGTCCACTGAGCTGCATCTCCAGCCCCTCTGGATGTGTTCTGCTAATACAACAAAACTAAAAAAGACGTCTTCAATGAGAGACAACAGGAGTCTCCGAGTCCAGAAACATTAAATCACACATTCACAAGTAATACATATTTCAAGAAATAATGAAACTATGTAACAGTAAGAAAAAAAGACTAAGATAGGAAACATACTATCAAAATGTGTGAGACATAACTATGAAGGTGCTAAGAAAAAATTTTATTTACAACACTAATTCTTAGATTAGAAACAAAGATCAGCAACCTAAATTTTTATCTACACTAGAAAATAAGAAAATAATTAATTCAATGAAAAAATGATTCTTAAAAATGAACCCCAAAACTCTAAAAATAAGAAATTAACAAAAAAAGCCAATGAAACACAATGAGATTTCTTTTTTAAAGCAAATAATGATATTTTGTTTTCTCTATTAGACCTAGATAGAAAAATATAAGGTCCATTCTGTTTGGCGATTAAAAAAAAAAAGAAAGAAAGAAATTGCCCTGTTTTAGAGTTTATGCAGAACACTGAACCTGGTACCATAGACAAAAATTTAAAAAAAAATTATTCATCGTTTAAACCCTTTTTGATGATGGTGTTTATACTCAACTTGTCTCTCCTATAATCTGTTTAATATCAGACAAGATTTCCAGGGTTGCCATATGGAGATTGTGCAGTGTTGAATGGAAGCACAGCACTGTATTCCCAACACAGGCTCTGGTTGAGAACATCATTGTTTTTATCATGAGGAAATTAGCAAAAGATCCAAGCCCAGTCTCCCGAGGCATTGTCCCATCTTAGAGCCATTTCCTCAGACAGCACTTCCCATGTGTCATGTTTTTCTGCAAAAATCGAAACAGACTTGTTTGCTGCACTGCTTGGTTTGCCGTGCTGCTTGGGAGATCCTTGACCATCAGACATGACGAAAGTTCTCCACCACACCCCCAGCCCACAGCACTGGTATCAGTGTAGAGGAAATAGGAGAAACAGAAACGAAAAAGAAAAAAGAAAACCTGTTGTTGTTTGGAGAAGAGTCATGTAAGTAGGCCAAGCTGACCTTGGACTTTCTATGAGGCCCAGGTTGGCCTTGGAATTACTATGTAGCCCAGGCTGGCCATGGACTTACTCTGTAGCCCAGGCTGTCCTTGGATTTACAAGGTAGCCCAGGCTGTCTTTGGGTTTCTTTGTAGCCCAGGCTGGATTTGAAATTGTGATCTTCGCGAATATTGAGAATATAGGTATATACTACCACACTCAGATTTGTATGTGTTATTATAAGTGACTCAGATCTGGGCCCTCATTTGCCAGCCTCCCTCAACATCAACAACAGCATCCACAATCACCCACTAGGATAATTCCATCCTTTAACTCATCTGTTAAGGTAAGACTTTACAGAACAGAGAGTCAGCAGGGTCCTCCTCCTTATTAGAACACATTGGTGTGGAGGGATTTGAGTGATTTTTGAGTGAGCCAGTCATACCTTAACCTGGTTGTGATATTATGACCAAGACCAAAAAAAAAAAAAAAGAATAAGAAAACAAATGTAAACGAGATGGGTCCAACACCGAGATTTGAACCTTAGAAGTTGAGGAGATGGCTCACAGATCTCAGGTAAATGATGGGTAGGCTTTGTGGCCCACATAGACTCCCAATCCAGGAAGGTAGAGAAAGGGCAGATACCCAGAGCAAGATAGCTGTCAAGACTAGTCATATTGGTGAACTCTGGGTTTGACTGAGAAATGCTGCTTCAGTGTATAAGGTAGAAGAGAAAATGGATTAGTCCCTACATTATACACTGCACGTGCATGTATGTACACACACACACACACACACACACACACATACACACACATAAATTGGATCGACGTTTAAACCTCACTGCCTTCATGCATAAATGAGCAGGCGAACAATTCCAGTTCATCAGTTCTACATTAGGAGTGAGTTAGAAAAACATATCAAACGATTAGTGCCAATGTGTTTTATGAATGATAAGGAGTATTATTTATATGATTTGTAACATTGGAAATTATTGTACCTGGATCGTAACGGTTTTCATTATCTTAGCACAGATGATGCGAGGAAAGCATCTAGGATGCAGAAATGCTTCCTTTTTTGCTTTATTTCCAAAAAGCATTCCTTTCTGCTCCAATTATTTTTTTAAAACTTACTTTCCACTCCATCTCCCCTTAGGTGATTAGGTTAGAACAGGGTTTGGTGAGAGGGGTTGTAAAACGTTGTGTTACAGAATATATCTACAAGATCAACTACTGAGTTCAAATGGAGGCACCCTCCATGGGTAAGCCATGCTCCCCCTGAAGCTATTGATTTCTTTTCTTTTTTTATTTTCCTTGATTTCTTGTGATGGCTAGTCTTGGAGGAAAGTACCTTCCTCGAGGAGCTTCCTCCATCAGATTGGCCTTGACTATGACCAGGTGGCATTTCCTTGATTGTTCACTGATGTTGGAGGGCCTGGTCCACTGTGGGCAGCACCGCCCTATGCGGGTGGGTCTGGACTCTGTAAAGGTAGTTGACTGTGAGCTTAGAGTCAAGCCAGTGGGCAGTCTCTGTAGTTCCTGTTTCACAATCCTGTCTTGGTTTTCCTTAATGATGGGCTGGAACAGATAAGATGAAATAAAGATTTCCCTTCCCAAGCTGGCTTTGGTGAGTGTATTCATCATAGCAACAGAAAACCAAAATTAAGCAAAAATCACAGTGCCAGATGTGGGATGTCTTCCTGAAAGTTGCTGAACAGCGAGATCACAAAAGCCCTCACAACTTTACTGGTTGTTGCCATTGATCTTCGTAGACCTCCAGAACTTGATGGTAAGACCCTATTGCTGAGGACACTGAATGCTTTGGGTCACAGGTCACAGAAGGGTGAATCTCAAGTTGAGGTGGAAGCATCTTCTATAATGGCAAGCCTTCATGGTTCAAGAAAGTGCTATGTAGGCTTCCAGGGGAGAAAATCATCTACAACCTTACTCGGGGGTGAACCATTCAAGCTAAAATGTCAGGCAAGATGTGCCCCTAATATGTTAGTGGCATCGCAGTCATGGGAGTAACCTGTGGATTTCCAATTGGATACAAGTCATATTCCACACGAGGGAATACACACCAGGTTCTGTAAACTGGTCAAGAACCTATGGTTAGGGTGATATAGGCCCTATGAAAGAACCTAATGCTAAATAAATTGTCGAACTTCCTTCCAAACATCCATATTTGTATCTATAGATCAGCGTTGCACTCAGCTCTCATCAGACAAGAAGCCTCTGAGTATCATGGCAGAGAAGTACAGCTGGACAAAGTGCTGGGAATCAGTGGTGTTGGACTGTTCAGGTGGAAATAGGACAGCTAAGTCTTCTCCTCCACAGCTCAGAGAGCATCATGAAAGTGTGGGTAGAAGGAAGATAAGAACCAGAAGATGGGGAAGTGGACAGCAAAAGGATATATTTTAGATTGGACCTACTCATTGAACTCTTAAACTGATGGCGGCTATGTTCACGGGCACAAGACTGGGCCCCTCAACACTTCATCACAGATGGGAGAGGCCATAAAGACCCTCCCCTCCCTTGGCAATCAACATTTTTTGGAGGAGGGTTCTATCCTGCAGGCTTAGATTTTTCAAGACCTACTTTAGTAAGAGTTCTTAAACCCTTTAACCTTCCTCTAACCCACCACCCACAAGAGGTAGTGGGAAGGAAAGGACAATAGGGCAAACAAAGGACGATGTGGACCTGCTTAGAAATAGTTCTCTGGGGCGATTTCAATCTTCATCATTAGGATATCAGTTCAGTTGACATGAATCAGCAGAGGTAGGTCGATCTACTTGCAAACAGCATTCACGAATCACCAAGGACAGTTCAACCCAGAAGAAATTGATGATATCTTCCAATTGGCCTGGGTTCGAGGAGGCAGCAAGAAGCCACCACAATGTCACCACAAGAAGTTCTCTGGTGCTTTTCTCTCTACAAAGTCATGACAAAGAGTGGTGAGTGAGGAAGGAAAGGTGAACCAATGCCACAGCACGGTCAGTGATGACCAGAGTCATCAAAGTCCATTGAGCATCAACGAAGAGTGTCAAGGCTAGCCAATGCCGTGGGGTTGCCCACTGTTGTCCAGGGTTATACTCGTACCCTTTCTAAACATCACGTGCCCTTTTCCCAGGCAGCGACCAGAAACACCATGTGTTTGTTCTCAGCAAAATATCCTCTCCTAAGACAGTTTCCAGAACAACATCCATGACACAGTTGAGTCTCCAAAGAAACCAGAAATGTCTGCTTCACTCCCTTCTTCATTCCTGTACACGTAGATAAGCTGTTCTGTCGAATTCCTCTGTACTCATGTAATTAATTAAACTTAGGGATTACACGCAGAAAGGAGCCATGAAATAGGAGGGGGGACTTATTCAGAATATCGGTGCCAATTGGAGAGGGAATGGCGTGAGAGAAGGGGTTGACCGAGGGGATGACAGAGGAGGATGAGGGAGGAAGCAAAAGGGAACTAAAGGAGGGGATGGGAGAATGAGAGAGGGGGATGAGGGAGGGGATTTAGGAAGGGAAATACAGAAAGGAAATGACTAAAACTCATTATATAAGTATATGAAATTGTTAAACAAAAATTCAAAATCGTCTTTTTTTTTAAAAGAAAATGTTTCTCTTTATAGAGGGTCAATCATTACAACTTAGGGCTTATTTTGTTGTATCAATTTTGTCTTTAAGGTTTTTTAGTTCCTTGGAGCAAATTCTCAGATGTGAAGTTGTAATTCGACTCAGTGCCGTCCAGGGTTCTGTGTAACTGAAAAATCAAGTCAATAAACACTTTGTATTAATCTTCAAAATCCCAGGGAGTTGTCTCCAGTAATTTTCCTTTTATCACACTCCACCCACATCCCTTCTCAAAATGCTGGCTGAATTAAGTACCTGCCTCTGAATGGGACAAAAGTTCAAACCAGTGGAAGTGGGAAAAAGCAAGTAAAGGCAAACGAAGTAACAAACAGCAAAACTTCTTCCCTCCGCATCTGGGATTCCATTTTATGGGTTTGGAGAGTCTACTATACTGAACAAAATGAAAGAGTAGAGTCTGAGGTGGTGTTTCACTTAGTGAAGAAAGGCAGGCATAGCTGCAAATGGGGGGAGGCGGGGTAGGCTGACAGGGCGGTTACTCTCTTTATGATATATGTAAACACCAAAGCTGAGCATGAAGAGAACCTCCTAGTGAAAACGGCGATGCCAAAATTTATGAGTACAAGAGCGTTTGTATCACACTGACTGAACATTCACACAAATAAATTACACCACAAGTCTAGTATGCGTGTTTATACCCATCAAGTGGTGTTGTGTTTGGGGGGCTGTATAAACAATGATTGTGTGTGACTGGAGAGGTGTCTTGGTAGATGAGAACTGTTACTGCTCTTGCAGAGGACCTGAGATCAGACCCTGGCACCAACATGGTGGCTCACAAGCATTAATCACTCTTGTTCAGTTCTGTGCCCTGCTCCGGTCTCCTGTCTTGATGAATACACATGTGGTCGTGAGGGAAACCGACTTGAGCCCTGTGGCCTCCCATGTCTTATTGACAGCTATACCTGCTTTTCTTCCCTAAGTTTCTTGTGGCTTCTGTATATGTATCTTTTATACAGATACATAAAAGCAAGGGAAACACCCATATATGGAATTTAAAACAAGGAAACAAAGAAAGAAAGAAAGAAAAGAAAGAAAGAGAGAAAGAAAGAAAGAAGGAAAGAAAGCTGAACACCCTCCAAGTCTGCAATGTGACCATCACACTCGAGTTGCTCTGCTTTCCCCATCATGATGGGTGGTACCAGCTCAAACAATGGGTCAAGATAAACACTTCCTGTCTCTTTTTTATTGGAATTTTACGTATTTAAATTTCAAATGTTATCCCCTTTCCTGGATCCCCTCTCTCCCATCCTCTCCCCCTGCTTCAGTGATGATGCTTTTCTTCCCACCCACTCCCATCTCAACACCCTGGCACTCCCCCACTTTGGGGAAATGAGCCTTCAGGGGGCGAAGGGCTTCTACTCCTATTGATGACAGACGATGCCATCCTCTGCTATATATGTGGCTGGAGCCGTGGGACCCTCCATGTATACTCTTCTGTTGGTGGTTTAGACTCTGGGAGCTCTGGGGGGGTCTGGTTGGTTGATATTGTGGCCCTTCCTATGGGGTTGCAACCCCCTTCAGCTCCTCCAGTCCATTCTTTAACTCCTCCTCCATTGGGGTCCAGTTGCTCAGTGGAATGATTAGCTGTCAGCATCCTCATCTGCATCAGTCTGGCTCTGGTGGAGCCTCTCAGGAGACATCCATTTCAGATTCCTGTCAACAAGCACTCCTGTCTTTGTTAAGTTTTTGCTTTGTATTTTGTCATAGCAACAACAAGAAGAATCAATATGCGCCCTCTTCATCTCAGGGCCATGTGAGTTAGAGTCAGTGCATCACTGAGCCATGTAGGGTTCTCTTGGCTCCATCCACAGAGCCTGGAGAGGGCGTGGACCCTCACACGGACTTGGTGTGGCCATAGTCAGCATAGACGCTTGATGATCTATTCTCTTTGTGAGAAACAAAACTTCATGTCATTGATGAATACAATCAAGGAGAGTGTCACATGTAGCTACACTAGAGTCTATTATGTATACTTATTCTCAGCAGCCCTCGTTGGGAGTCAGGGACACTGCGAGGCACCAAGAACATCTCAGTTCTATGGACCACCTTCTGCATTCTGTGACATCATAGACCTCGGCCCTGGAATGCAAATTCTTAGCTCAAATATCTAGCTCTTCATTCCAGGTGTAGCTGTGTCTTGGGTCTATGACTTTTAACACGAATCAAAACCTATAGGTTTGGGAGAAAAATGGTCTCATGTTAATGGGAAATGTATCTGACATGCATGCCTTCGATATACTTTTCCACGTGAAATTTATGGAAGGAAAGGTGTGATCAGACACACAAAAGACAACCTAAATCCTAAATTCAAATTCTTTGAGTGTTGTCCTAATTCAGCTGTGTGTGTGTGTGTGTGTGTTTGTTTGTGTGTGTGTCTACACATATTTCTGTGTATGTGCATGAGCAGAACAGAGGGAGACCCTGCACGTCTCTTCATTCATCTTCCTCTTCTTTAGATTTTGAGACAAAATCTCTTACTGAACCCAAAACTCACTGTCCCTGGCTATCACAGGCATCCCATACATGTTATCCCCTTTCCTGGTTCTCCCCGTTCCCATTTCCCTCTCCCCCTGCTTCTATGAGGATGCTCTACCTCCCACCCACTCCCACCTCAACACCCTGGCATCCCCCACACTGGGGAACTGACCTTCACAGGACCAAGGGCTTCTCCTCCTATTGATGCAGACAATGCCATCCTCTGCTATATATGTGGCTGGAGCCGTGGGACCCTCCATGTGTCCTGTCATCATCCCTCCAATCATGGGTTATGGGATGTCATGCACGTGCTGGTAATATCACAGCAGGCACTTCTTCCCACAAAACTATCTCCCCAGCTTGCATTTTATCCCATGTTACTGGCATGCTGGAGATCCTGTATTTTGTTTATTTGGCCCATAGCTAGACGCTCTTTCTTGGACTATAAGTCACTGATCTACCTTCCTAATGCTGCCCCCTTTAAGACAGTTCCTATATTGTTACGACAATTAATGACACAATTATTCTTGTTGCTACTTCATAGTTGTAATTTTCCTTCTGTTATGAATCGTAGTCGGTAATCATTTTGCAGACTGAAGTTTGTCAAAGAGATCGTGACCCACACACAGGGTGTGAACCGCAGCTATAACCAATTGGTGGCAAGATATATTTGAAGGACAACCTGGGGAAGACAACCACCAGCCCTGGGTCCTAAGGCCATCGTTTTATGGACCTAGCTCATCTCTTTACCTCCTTCAATATGGAGTCATGGGAGGAGAGTTTGTCACTTTGAATAAAACAAACCTTAACAGAGACACACGATGGATCGCTGTTGCTACCATGTTGTAATTTCCTTCCCCCAAACACCACATTTTAAACATCATCGAAAGCCAAGAAAATAGGCATAAAGATCTGTCTGTGCGTGTTACTGCCCACAATTCATTTCGTTCACCTGGGCCTCAATTTTAGAAGACGGCAAGCATTAGACATTTGAGACATCCACTTCCTGCTCATGTTTTGTTGAAGAAAAAAAAATCAAGCTAAATGAACAATAGAGATGGAGTGTACAGGACGGGTTGGGGGTTTAGAGCTCTTAAGGAAAGCTCACACACAGTGAGGTACTTCAACACACCTCAGCTGACTCAGAAGCAAACAGGAGAGGATCATAGGAAGCCTTGGGCATGCACAACAGGGATGAAGGTGTCTTTCCAAGGCAGCGAGACAGAGCAGAGCATCCTTCCTTGGGCTAGTTGAAGTGAGGAAGCTAGTGGTTCTCCACCTAAGTCATCGCACACTGAGCCGACTCGTGAAGTTCTGGACCTGTCACTCTCCAGTGCCTGAGGTTGAAATGCCGCCGCCCCCCCCCAACCCCCATAGGAACGAGCACTTGTTCGAAGGAGAGGTGCTTGGAGACTTCATTCTTTGAAGCCATCTTCTCTGAAGGGCAGGTCTCCAATTCCTTAGCAAGGAAGGCATCACGTCTTCAACCTTGTCGTCTTTCCAAATCTGCCATCTCTGTGAAGACCCATCTCCACGGTCTTGGCCAGGGCATCTGGCTTTCAGAATTGATGTCTCCAACAGGTTTCCTCAAGTCTCAGCTTAGCCGTTTTCGACGGATTACCTGTGCCTTATCTAGAGTGGAAACAGGAAATGAATTCTAGCTTATCTGAGTCCCTGGATGTAGTAGATGCTTATAGAGAGCAGGTGAAGGAATTATAGACGTGAAAGTGCTAATCCATTCTTCGGGTGCAAACTTCTGTAATTTTTTATACATTTTTAAAATCATTTAATAAAGTAAGTCAGTATCCCAGACAGGGTGACTGTCTGGCTTATGCACCAGCCTCCCTTTTCATCCTAACTCCTGGCTGCTCAGGTTGTGATATCCACTGGAAGTAGAGTCATTGCAGACGTAAGTGGTTATAATGAAGGCCACCCTGGAGTGTGCTGGGCCCCTAATCCAATATGATCATCGACCCTATCAGAATAGAAGCGTTAGTGGGCTGAATGGCAGGCAGGATGGATGGGACCCGATGTCAGGCTGTGGTGGACTGGGAGCTGGTTTTATTTCCCAACCAGGAGTTTGGGCTTTAGCCTGAGGTTCTAGTAAGCACTGGAGAATTTTTATCAGGGATTTCCCTTCAGGGATCCCTCAGGATGATCCCCTGGGGATGTACAGAGAAGGAAATAGAGGAGGCTGCAAGGGCTGTCAGCTCAGGCAACACGGAAAGCTGTTCTTTTCGCAGGAGGCACATGCTGCAGAGTGCAGGCCAGCAGAGACAGTGACTGAGCAGTTAGTCCAATGTCCCTCTTTGCATCAGAGCAGCCCCCCCACTCTATCCTTCTGCCATGCCGGACTTACATGTTCAACAGACCGTCAAAACCCAGTCTGACTGAAGGGACACCATTGCACTAAGGAACGAACACTGCATAGTACAAGACACAATGGATGGTAAGATGTTTCACAAATGATGGGAAACTGAAATAATGTCAGTTAAGATGGTTTGCATTCCTCTCAGAGGACCCGGGTTCAGTTCCCAGCAACTATATCAGATGGTGCCCAACTCTAGGGAGTCTGATGCCCTCTTCTGACCTCCGTGGGTCACTGCACATGGGTGTACATACATACATACATACATACATACATACATACATACATATGTACTACATATATACACATATATTACACACATACATACTATATACATACTACATACATACGACATATATATTATGCAAGTGGGTTACTCAGTGATCTGCTGTCCTTGGTCAGTGGATTACTCATGGCCTCAGGAACCCTCAGTAGAAGTGGAACTGTCCGTTTCTTCATTTCTGTCAGTTCATTTCAGGGGTCTAGGGCCCTCTTACTGACTGAAGCCTTTATATGACCTTTGAGTTTCTGCAGCATTTTGTAACACGAGCATTAGGTTTTCTGAATCTCTGGTCTTCATAGGGTTTTGGGCATCTGAACTTGTGCCGAGTCCGTCTAAGTAGTCCCGGAGGTGGAAAGTCGCTCGGGTCTCTGCTGTTCAAGTGCTTCCCGCGTTGGGGTAGGATGTTATAATCCGGTTGGGGGACCCTGAAGGCGGTCTCAGGGGGCGGAGGCTGGGAACCCTTCTAGTTCTACCCCCATTGGAGTCCGGTGTTATAATCTGCTTGGGGGACACTGAATGGGCTTCCAGGCTGTGGAGGCTGGGAATCCTTCCACTGATTCCCCTGCTGCACTCCGGGGTTATAATCATCTCGGGGGACCCTGAAGGGCATCCCAGGCCATGGAGGCTGGGAAATCGCTGGTGCATTGTCAGAGGGTAAGTCCGGGATGAGGCTCTCTGTCCTCTCTAAACACTACCCCGTGAAGGGGCAGTGAAAGGACTCGGCAGTGGTAAGTCATGGTGAGCATCAGTCGAGCTGTATTCTTTGTGTATTTCTCTCTTTCCCGCGAATGTGGACAATTCCGGAAGGCAAAGCAGGGAAATCTCGAGTGATCTCAGGAAACATCCAAAGCTCGAGAGGGGCTGTCCTCGATTTTGCACGAGGCAGTCACGAGGTCTGCACGGTGCAGTCGCCAGGTCTGCACAGGGCAGTTGCGAGGTCTGAATGGGGCAGTCGCCAGGTCTGCACGGGGCAGTCTCGAGTTCTGCACGAGGCAGTTGCGACGTCTGCACGGGGAAGTCTCGAGATCTGCACGGGGCAATAGCGAGGTCTGCATGGGGCATTCGCGAGGTCTGCACCGGGCAGTCGCGAGGTCTGCACAGGGCAGTCGTGAGGTCTGCACGGGGCAGTCGCCAGGTTTGCACGGGGCAGTTGCGAGGTCTCCACGGGGCAGTTGCGAGGTCTGAATGGGGCAGTCGCCAGGTCTGGACGGGACAGTCTCAAGGTCTGCACGGGGCAGTTGCAAGGTCTGAATGGGGCAGTCTGGAGGTCTGCACAGGGCAGTTGCGAGGTCTGAATGGGACAGTCGCCATTTCTGCACGGGGCAGTCGCCAGGTCTGCACGGGGTAGTTGCGAGGTCTGCACGGGGCAGTACCGAGGTCTGAATGGGGCAGTTGCCAGGTCTGCACGAGGCAGTCGCCAGGTCTGCATGTGGCAATCTTGAGGTCTGCACGGGGCAGTCGCGAGGTCTGAATGGGACAGTCACGAGGTCTGCACGAGGCAGTCTCGAGGTCTGCACCAGTCAATTGCGAGGTCTGCACAGGGCCGTCGCGAGGACTGAATGGGGCAGTTGCCAGGTCTGCACGGGGGAGTCGCCAGGTCTGCACGGGGCAGTTGCGAGGTCTGCACCGGGCAGCGGCCTGGTCTGCACGGGGCAGTTGCGAGGTCTGCATGGGGTAGTTGTGAGGTCTGCACGGCCCAGCCAGGAGATCCCTCACTTGTCAGTTCTGCTTGTAGTAGCGGGGCGATCATCCAAGCTTTCTGAATGAGGAGGAACCATGTCGACTCTCTTCCTTTGAGTCCAGAGTGCTACCTGTTTTGTGCACACTGTCAGGGGTCGTGACAAGTGACTCCTGAAGGAGCAACATGAATGGAAAGGGCAAAGGGCGCTTCGGAGACTGTGCTGTCAAGAGCCTCTTACACCAGCTTTGGTGCAGGGATGTGTCTTGGAGCCTCATAACCGAATGGGAAATGCTGATCCAGACCCTTGCTCCTAAGAGACTGCAGGGACTAGAAAATCACTGGTGGACTGTGTTAGGGAATGAGCATGTGATAGGATGTGAATAGAGCATAGAATGCATGGGATTGATATTAGAATTCCATGTGACTTCCAGGTGTTACTTCTGCCTTGATGTCTCATTATTTTTTTTGTCCTATAGCTCTTAATATTCTTTCTGTGATCATATTTTTGAAATATTGTGTATGCTACACAATGGAAAGTATTTTCTCTAGTCACATATATTGAAATTCTAAATATCTCTAGATATCATATGCAGTTGCCTGGCCAGAGGTCCTGGGATGCTTTCAATACTGGTAAATTGATTGAACACAACTGTTTGCGTTACAAGCTTTGCTTGTAAATAATTCTTTTCATGACCCCCAATTAGATTGTACAAATGCCTCCAGCCGTTTACAGACATATCTACAATCACCTTTGCTTGGAGAAAGGAGTTAACTGTTATGCCTTCTTTGAATGAAGAGGAAGATCTAAGGCTACACTCCGCAGACAAAGAAGAAATAATGAACTGTAGGAAGAAATACGCATCTAGGCAACAATAAATGTTCCAAGATAACCTGTGCTGTAAAGTAATGTATGGAAAATACCACTCCTTTATTAGTAGTATTATTAACCATTGTATTTGTTTATATATCAAATATTACCTCATTTCTATAAACCCCACCTTCACATATTCCTCCTCTTTGTCTCTAAGAGGGTGACTCCGTAAGCCCCGTTCATTCTTTCCTCACCCTCTAGATTCACTCTTCTCTGGGACATCAAGCATCCAAAGGACCAAGTTCTTCCCCTTCCACTGATGTGAGATGAGGCAGTCCTCAGCTACATACGTAGGGTACCAGACCATGTATCATCCATGGTTGGTGGTTAGGGCCATGGGAGCCCTGAGGGGTCTGGGTAATGGACATTGTTGTTAATACAGTCTCCTTCAGATCCCTCAGCCCTTCCCCTACATCGTCCATTGGGATCTCTAGGCTCAGTTCAATGGTTGGCTGTGAATATCTGCATCTGTGTCAGTCAGGTGCTGGCAGAGCCTCTCAGAGGACAGCCACACCAGACTCCTGTTTGCAAGCACATCTCAGCATCAGCAACAGTGTCCGGTTTTGTGTCTGCAGATCTCCTGACGGCCTTTCCTTCAGCCTCTGTTCCATATTTACCCTGCATTTCAATAGACCCGGATAACTCTGATTTAATAAGAGATGAGTGAGTGGTCCCATCCTTACCATGTGGTCATGTCTATCTACTGCAGGTGGTGTCTTCAGGTTCAATCTCACTGTTGTTGTGTATGTTGGCCAATGTCATCAGTGTTGGGTCCAGGAAACCTGTCGCATCCCTAGTATCTGGGACATTCTAGAGGTTACACAATCCTCCAATGTTCCTTCTCTCTATACTCATTCTCCTGGTCCTCTGTGCTTCTCTCCTGTCTCTTCCCACATCTGATCCTGCTCTCCTGTATTTCCATTTCACTCCCCTCTCCCACACAGGGTCCTTCCTCCATGTGCATCCCATGATAATTTTCTTCCCCCTTCTAATTGGGATTGAAGCCGTCCCTCTTTGTTCTTTCTTGTTGAGCTGCAGAGTGTATATGAGTTTATTGTGGATATTCTGAGCTCTTGGGCTAATTTCCACTTACAAGTGACTGTATTCTATACGTGTTTATTTTTGTTTGTGTTACTTCACTCAGGATGATATTTTCTAGTTTCATACATTTGCCTATGGTCTCCTTATGGTCTCCTGTAATTCTTTAAGGGATTTTGTGTTTCCTCTATAAGGACTTCTATCTCTTTACATCTATTGTCCTGTATTTCTTCGATGAAATTATTTATGTACTTTTTAAAATCCTTTAACAGTATCATGTTAAGTGATTTGAAGTACAAACATTTATTTTTCTTTTCTGTTGTGTTGAGGGTATCCTAGCCTTGTGTTGGTGTGAGAACTGGGTTCTGAAGATGTCATATAAACTTGGTTTATATTGCTTAGGCTATTATTCTTCCCTCTCGCCATCTCATTATCTCTGGGGTTAGCTGGTTTTACTGTCTCGGACAATGGATTGATCCTCCTGTAAGCCTATGTGTCAGGATTCCAGGGACACTAGCTCTCTCCTGAAGGATCTTGTGTACCAAGAGCTGTGGATCAGGTTCAGCGACAAGGAATAGATAAAAACCAGAAGTATCCTGTAACAGACTGCCCCTCCGTTCCTGGGTTCTGAGGGCTCCAGGCAGTTTCCCCTGAAAAGTGGTAGTCTCTCCTGTGATCTTGAGTGTGTCAGCACTCCTGGAGGTCCAGCCATTTCCTGGTGGGATCTGGGGAGAGAGAGATGAGGTACAGGTTCAGCTTTGTAAACACAGCTTTGGGTCCTCTGGTTTTTAATCTTTCACTGAAAGAACTCACAAATTAAATTTGACTCCGTGACCAGTAAGCCCGTAGGAATGATCATCTCTCTGTATTTTCAGAGATGGGACCACAAATGATCGGCACCTGGCATTTTAACATGGGTGCTATCAATTAAAATTAGGTATCTTTTTCTTTCCTGAAAATTTATTCCTAGCAGAGAATAAAAAGCATAACAAAGCATTGCTGTTGAACATGAAATAGATTATCATTGACAAATAAAAATATTTAGGCAATGTCATCTAGGTCATCGAATTGTAATATATTGAAGAACTCACATAAATAATTCATGATGGTTTAACCAATGCATGGAATGCATGTTCATTAAAACAAACAATAGTATAAAGTTTATTTTTACAACTTACTGAATCATGTAATAAATTATAAGTCTCCATTAATGTACCAGGCTCCATAATGATGGTATAGATTAGGAATGAATAAAAATTATTATGAGCTTTCACTTATAAAAATTGCATTACGATATAAGAAAAAAGAAAGATGAATGCATAATCAGTGTGTTGGAGTTGATTGTATGCAATAATTGAAGAATCTGTCTTAGAAATAAGGTCATGGAGATTGTCCCAAGAAATGACAGCTAAGTTAAATTAGATGAAAAATAATTGAACTATATTTCGGGCAATATTACTATAAATATAAGGTCAATAAAAGGAAAAGAACTTGCATATACAAAAAGTATATGTGATAGTAGTTTGTATACATTAAGTGATGGAAGAGAGGACCAAATAAAGCTGAAGTTTGATATCACATATAGGCTTACAGAAACAATATGAGAGATATAAATTTTTATTTATGGAAAATGTATAAGAAATCATTGAATAGTTTTAAATAAGTTTGTTTAACTCTCTATGTACATACTAAGGGACTCTGGTTAATTATGTATTATGAAATGATACACAGAATGATTTGAAAGATTTTTTGAAGTCAATCTGGAAGTAGTGTCAGTTTTAAAGAAAAAGATTCATATCAGACAGTTATGTTGGAAATAATGTGTTTGGTAGTAGACTGATTATGGGAGGGCCGGAAGAAAAAAAGACAATGTCTTGTTTTGAGAAAATGAAAATATGTGGAGTTTTACTGTGATGTGGAATATTTCATGATAAGTGTATTTAGGAGAATTTTAAAGGAATATATTTTAGATCGATTTTTTTGAAGATGCTTGAGAGAACCTCTAACTCACTAGAAATTCCTATTTACTGTTCCAGGTTTGGTGATATAAGCCATTACTCAGACCATGAATAAATAGCTGTTATATAACCAAAAAATTTCTTTAGTAGATGTATTTTTTCACACTATATCTGGTAGTTCTTATTTCATTAAGAGCAAACCTATGGTTACATTACATGTTTGTTTAGTACATGCGGACAAATAATTTGCCGGTTTACTTACTCCAAAATTTTGGATTGCAATTAGCATTTAATCCAAATTTATGGCAGCTGACACAGCTGTTTTATTAGAATATAATAGTTCATGAATTTAAATTTCACAGAAAGAAGTGATTTGCTCATATTTTGTAAAGTTACAAACTCTAGAAGTGTAAAAATATATAATAAATATCTAGCTCTTCTACGTTTTCTCTTTAGTATTTTAGCGTGTTATGATATTCATGCAAAAATTCCTTACCCAGATGATTTTAACTGTAATATCCAGTACTATTAAACACATGCACAGCATTTTACAACTATGAATGATATTTGCTTTCAGAAAATTTTCATCAAATGAGCCAGAAATACTTCATGACTTCAACACAACATGGCCTTTGGGAACAGAATAAACCACAAACAAGGAAATGGAGAAAGTGATTGACTCACACAAAATTCTTGGTTTTAAATTTAATAATCATGCTAGTTATGGGATAGAGCTTTGAAAATAGAGTCAATGACAGGATGAAAAACTCTGACAAAGAGTATTTAAATTGAATTTTTACTAAATAAAAGAAAACAGTTGATCTGAAGGTAAACAACATTTAACAAAATGACGCTGTTCTTCTGCCACTATTTATTCAATGCTTTGCTTTTTGTTCCTATATATGTTCCAGAAACATTTCAATGATTCTGGTTATTCTTAAATAAATGAACATGCAGTTCAGCTGATTTAATATTCCACATTATCTTAATGTTCTTCTGTATCTTTAGATATTAAAATTATAGAGAATTATTTTGACTAGAATAAAATTTTATTGTTTCTTTATCATATGAGAGAAGAAATTATTTACAGAGAATGGATACCTGATACTTTCTAAATAATCTCAATACAGTTATAAGCCATATATATTAGATCAATCATTCATACCTTCTCCAAATGAAACTCCTTAAATGTTACTATACATATAGTGCATAAAAGGAGTGATATATAGAAATAAAAACATCACCTATGCAGCCACAATCATCTATTATCCCCATGATGAAATCCAATACTAGGAAGAGAAGATGGTACAGACGCACTGCAGGAAAGTCAGCATCATTCAAAATGAAGATTGAGGTGGAAAGTGATTTGAACTAAGTAGAGTTAAGAATAATGTAAATAAGTTTAATGTTATGAGAACTAGTTTACCTGTTATGGTTGCCTTATCCCTTCTTAACTTGGGCAGTCACATTTCTGCTCTGTGGAATGAGACAGTCTCCACCTTCTCAGCCCTCACATATTTCAGTTTGTCACTTGGATCCTCAGTACATCCATATACCTGGCGATGAATTTTTCTTCTTGGAAATTTGAAATGTTCATATTTCCTTAATTTGGAGAGAGGGTTAAAAGCAAATGGTAAGTGAGTGACATACCATAACTCTTCTGTATTATTATCAAAATGGGTTTTTTTTTTTCGGTGATTGGACACTTGAGGAGAGAAGAAAGGAAAGGTGCTGCTTTATTGGAATATTTTCTTACCTCATTCTCTGCCCCTGTAAAGGGTCCAGCCTTATCTGTCAGGCCTGGCCGTGTTCCTGTCACTACTCCACTGCCTTTCTCATGCAGTTCTTAATTCTAGATTCTGATTGTCACTCTAGGTTTCATCTTGACCAGATTCATCTCATTTCCCTGTGATCCTGCTCTGAAACATATGAAAGTTTTTTTTCTTGTGTTTCATTTTCAAACTTTTAAATGTTTATGTTAATTTTTATTTAACCTGTTTTAGGGAAGCCTTAGAGGAGAATTATTCATGGCTGTTTGTTTTGATTGGAAGGAGAAAATAATGAAAAAAAACACTTTTTAATTTTACAAGACATTTTCATTTCTAAGTATTTCTCTTATATAAACCCACCATGCTAGTTTATCTACCTGTCTTGTCCTGAGTTGTTTCTTCCCATTGTTACTTGAATACTGACTCTGAGGACTTACTACAGAACGGTAAATGCTGGCATACATGAGGAAGGAGTTGATTCTTCTACACTTTTCTAACCCTTTTTTAGATGTATCTTCTTGCTCTCTTGAGCTATTTGAATTAATTTGGATCACTGTACTCAGTAGTATAGTAATATAGTGCTTGGGCCTTGAAAATATCTATTATTATTGCCTTCTCATAGATTTACAGCTCAGGGTTGGGCCTAGTTACATTTTGGAACTTTACTCCAAGAAGTTTGTGAACTTGGAAAAAAACCTAGACAGCAGCTATCAATACTTTCAAATGGTATTTTAATACATGAGGGCTATAAAAACCTTAAATAAATCATGGAAAACAGTCTGAGATTCCAGTTTCTGTAAAGTACTTGAAAAACATGAAAGGCAAAAGTCCATGGCCCACTCACTTTTGTCTTCTCATAGTGTGCGCAAAAGTGACTTTACTTTGGTGCCTTTTCTGGTTAGAATGTAAAGTTGTTTATGGTAGTTTGTGTTAATGGTTTTCTTCTATTAATATACCCTTTTGCTATTGTTTTTGTTTTTTGTCTTCATCATTCCCATTAGGGCCATGGTTCCCCACTTTGTATAGATAAAAGGTGGGTTCAGTCCAGCTATTATTGTCATGGGGAACAAACCACAATTTTGGGAACAAATGTTCACAATTATATAGTTGACCATGGTTTAAAACTCTTCCTTGACTTCAATTTCTTGTAGCAACATAATTGTTTACTTCTGCTTCAATTATTTGTATTGACACCTTATAATCCCATTATGTATCTGTGTGTACGGGGAGAGGGATTCTTTCAATTTTCTGTGTTATGTGCTTTTATTCTTCCATAAATTATATCCCACCACCACATGAGCACAGCACACTGCCTGGCATTATTGCTTGCTGGGATCATTGGGGAAGGATAGTGTGAAATACATCACTGTTCTTTGTTTCAGAGATTCTTATTTTTAATAAGTAATCCATCCTATTGAAATAGCTAATTAACCCTAGTATTATCCTTCATATTTGGCTGCTGCTGTGAATAAATTGCATTTTTCCATTGATAAAAAATAACAAAATCCCATAAAGGCACGAATATACATAAAGAGGGAAAAGTATTCACAAAGAAAAAATGCATTTAAAATGGAGAAAAAATATATGCAAAATGACATCAAAAGTTATAGTCAGAAATTATGAAATTAAAAATTTCATTATAAATTAAAATTTTTAAGGTTAGATAATACAAGTATATATTCAAACAAAGAGGAAAATATTAAATGCAATGTATGCACAAAGAGTTAACTCAAAATGTAGTATATAAACCAAGATAGGAATGGAGAACTCACTCTTGCTACTGTAGAGGCAAATATGGAAAACTACCACTAGGTTAAACCCAGTCTTTATTGCGTAGTGACAAACTATCAAGAAAGATGATGATTCAAAAATACTACATAAATAAATAATCAATAAATTAAACAAATTCAAAAAATAATAAAATATTGAAGAGTAGCCCTAGTCCATGGTGATCTGATAGGATGTATAGGATTATTTCAATATTCTGGTATCAATTGAGGCCTGTTATGTGAATGAGTATATGGTCAAATTGGGAGAAGTTACAATGAGGTGTATAGTAAAAGGTATATTCTTCTGGTTTAGGATGAAATGTTACCTAAATATCTGTTAAATCTATTTGGATTTTTTAAGTTATTAAAATAACTTCTGTTATTTTAACCATATCTTTTTAGATTCAGTTTCTGTAAATTTTCCTTTGATGAGAGTGCAGCATTGAAGTCTCCAACAATTTATTGCCTGTGGTGCAATATTTGCTTTGAGCTATAGTT
This sequence comes from Rattus norvegicus, assembly GCF_036323735.1. Taxonomy (NCBI): domain Eukaryota; kingdom Metazoa; phylum Chordata; class Mammalia; order Rodentia; family Muridae; genus Rattus; species Rattus norvegicus. The sequence goes on along the minus strand of NC_086021.1, from coordinate 16,347,412 downwards.
TTGTTTCTTTTATGAATTTAGGTGTCCTTGCATTTGAAACATAGTTGTTAAGAATGGAAAGTTCATCTTAGTATTATTTTTTCTTTGACAAGTATGGTTCCCTTCCTTATCATTTTTGATAACTTTTTGTTATTTAGTATCATAATTATTATATTTATTATTTTTTATTTTCACTTTTATCATAATATTATATTATTATTATTATTATTATTATTACTTCTATTATGTTTCTAACTGATATTTTCTATGATTCTAGTACTTTAACAGGTATCTCTTTCTAGTTTGAGGAATATTGTTCCCAGAAAATCACATAAATATAGTTATAGTAGCAGATTTTATTCTCATCCTTCTCATAGTGTCCTGAACTTATGAATCAGGGACCCTGCCTCAGCTGGTTCTGATTGGAAAATTGAGATAATGGTAGTCAGTGTCTAGGCAGGACAGATAGAGCAGGAGTTTCAGGACGCTTGGACAAAGGTACAGAGTGGAAGGAGGCATGGAGATTCTCCAGGACAGACTTTCAGGACAGAGAAGCAGCTGACATAGAAGAGCATGAGAATAAGCAGACCCAGGAGAGCTGTTCAATGTTGTCCAGGGCAAGAAAGATGGGATATAGATTTTAGCAAATAATAACGAGGGAATATCAGTGGAGGATAGTTTAGCCACTCGGAGGTTAGGAAGTGGCCTTGCCATTGAGCTGTTAAAGGCATAGAAAAATATAAAGGCTGTATGTGTGTGCCCTCCATCTATAAGTCCCCAACCAACCGTATCATTTCCTGCTGCCTTCTCTTCTTCATAGGTGTTATCCCCTCCAAAAAAAAAAAAATCCCCTTGCTGCCTCCCCAGCATGACATTCTATTTCCTGGAAGGTACAGCCTTGGCATGACCAAGGGCTCCTCCCATTGGTGCAGAGCCCGGTCATGCATTGCTACATATGCAGCTTGAGACGCCAGTCTGTCCATGTGCAGTCTTCAAGAAGTGCTTTAGTCCCGCGGAGCTCTGGTTCGTGACCCCTGTTGTCCTTACTGGGTTGCAAGGCACTTCCGCTCCTTTAATACTTTCTCTCTCTCTTCTCCAAAGGGGACCCTGTTCTCAGTTCAATGGTTGGCTGGAAGCATCAGCCTCAGTGTTTGTCATGATCTGGAAGAGCCTCTCAGGGGACTGCTATATCAGGCTCCTGTGAGCATGCACTTGTTGGCATCAGCAATATTGTTTAGGTTTGGGGGCTGCATGCATGTGGGCTGCATCCCCAGGTGGTGCAGGCTCAGAATGGCTATTCCTTCAGTCTCTGCTCTAAACTTAATCTCCATATCATGTCCTATGAATATTTTTATTTCCCCTTTTAATACAGACCATCCTCATTTGGTTCATCTTTCGTCTTGAACTTAAAGCGGTATGTGAATTGTAAGTTGGGTAATTCAAGTTTGGGGTAGTGTGTGTGTGTGTGTGTGTGTGTGTGTGTGTGTTTGTGTGTTTTATTTTTGTATTTTGTGTGTGTGTTTGTGTGTTTTATTTTTGTTTTTGTGTGTGTGTGTGTTATTTGGTTGTGGTGTGTGAATTGTATGATGGGTAATTCAAGTTTTTGGGGTATTTAGTGTGTGTGTGTGTGTGTTTGTGTGTTTTATTTTAGTATTTTGTGTGTGTGTGTGTGTGATTTGGTTGCGGTATGTGAATTGTATGTTGGGTAATTCAAGCTTTTGGGTTAGTGTGTGTATGTGTGTGTGTGTGTGTGTTTTATTTCTGTTTTTTTTTTGTGAGTGTGTGTGTGATTTGGTCGCCTCATTCAGGATGGTATTTTATAGTTTCATTCATTTGCTTATAATTTCACGATGTCATTGTATTTGATTACTGAGGGGTTCTCCATTATGTAGATGAACCACATTTTCTGTATCCATTCCTGTGGTCAAATCATCTGGGTTCTTCCTAGCTTCTGGCTATCATGACTACAGCTGCTATAAACATAGTACAACATGTGTCCTGGTTCTATGTTGGGGCATCATTTGGGAATATGCCCAGGAGTGGGGTAGCTAAGTCCTCAGCATATACCATGTCCAATGTTCTGAGGAAAGCCCAGAGTAATTTCCGGAATATTGTACCTCATTTCAATCCCACCAATAATAGAGGAGTCTTCCTCTTTCTCCACATGGTGACCAGCATCTGCTGTTAACTGAATGTTTGATCTTAGCCATTCTGCCTGGTGTATCTTTTGATTTTCATTACCCTGATGAATAATGACGTTGAACATTTCTTTATGTATTTCTCATCCATTCAAAATTCTTCTGCTGAAAATTATTTGTTTAGATCTGTACCCCATTTATAATAGGGTTATTTGACTTTCTGGAGTATAACTTCTTGAGTCCTTTGTACATATTGAATTTTAGTTCTCTTTCAGATATAGGATGGCAAAGATCGCTTTTCAAGATATTAGTTTCCATTTTGTCATAATGACCGTATTCCTTGCCTTACAGACACTTTGCATTATGTCAAGGTCCAATCTGTCAACTCTTCATCGTAAAGCATAAGCCAGTGGTTTGGTGTTCTGTTCAAGAAATTTTCCATTGTTGTCATGTGTTCAAGCTTTTCCCCACTTTTTCTTCTATTGATTTGTGTTTATCTCTTTTTTCTCGATGCCCTTAATATGCTTGGAATTCAGGTTTGTTCAGCGTGATAAGAATGGATGGATTTACATTAATTTACACACTGACATCTTTATGAACCAACACAGCTGTTTACTTGCCTGTCTCTGTACGAATACCATATAATTTTTATCACTATTGCTGGGTATTCAGCATTAGGTTAGGGATGTTGATTTCCACAGAATACCTTTTATTTTGAGAATAGTTTCCACTTCCTTGGTTTTTCTTTTGTTTTTTCTTATTCTAAATGTATGAAGAATTTTGTTGAAATTTTCTTGGGGATTGCATTGAATCTGTACATTGCTTTTGGCAAAGGGCCATTTTTGCTATTTCAATACTGCCAATCCATGACCATGAAAGGTATTTCCATCTTCTGAGATTTTCTTCTTTTAGAGAAATTAAGTTCTTTTCATACGGCGCTTTCCCTTGCCTGGTTTGAGTTACACGGAGGTATTTTTTGTTATTTGTGATTATTGTGAAGAGTGTCATTTTCCTAATTTCTTTCTTGGTCTGTTTATTCATGGAAGGTTACTGATCTGTTTGAGTTAATTCTATATCCAGGACTTTGCTGAAGTTGTTTATGACATGAAGTAATTCTCTGGTAGAAATAATGGAGTCACTTAAGTGTACTATCATATCACCTGAAAATAGTGATATATTGACCTCTTCCTTTCATATTTGTATCCCTTTGTCCTCCTTTTTTTGTCTAATTGGTCCGACTAGCACATGGAGTACCATATTGAATAAGTAGGGAGAGAATGAATAGCCTTGTCTAGTTCCTGATTTTAGAGGGAGAGCTTCAAGATTCTCTTCATTTAGTTTGATTTTTGGCTACTGGTTTGCTGTACATTACGTTTCTGTTGTTGAGTATGGGCCTTGAATTCCTATAATTGCAAGGCTTTGGCTATGAAGGGATGTTTCATTTTGTCAAATGCTTTCGCAGCATCTAGTGAGATGAAAATGTATTTTTTCTTTCAGTTTGATTATCTGGTGGATTATGTTGATGGAATTCCATATTGAACTATCATTGCATTCCTGTTATAAATTTAGGTGCCGTTGGATGTAGTGTATAGATATTCAGGACAGAGAATTGACTCTGGTGGAATTTTTTTCTCTGATGAAAATGAAGTGTTCGTCCTTATCTTTTTTTTTGATAACTTTTGGTTGAATTAGATACTGGAATGTATGCTCCAGGATGTTTCCACAGACCATTTTCTTGGAAAATTGTTTTACAGCCTTTTATTCTGAGATACTATCTCTCTTTGTCACTGAGCTGCATTTCCTTAATGCAACAAAATTCTAGTTCTTCTTTATGTATGCAGTCTGTTAGTCTATGTCTTTTTATTGGAGAATTTTGCTTTGATGCTGAGAGATATTAAGGAATAGTTATTGTGGTTTTCTGTTATTTTTTGGTAGAGGTGGAAGTATGTTTGTGTGACTCTCTTCTTTAGGGTTTGTTGAAAGAGGATTACTTTCTTTCTTTTTATAGGGTGTAATTTCCCTCCTTGTGTTGGAGTTTCTCATGTATTATCTTTAATAGGGCAGGATTTGTGCAAATATACTGTGTAAATTTAGTTTATCCAAAAATATCTTGGTTTCTCCAGTTGCGCTGATTGAAAGTTTTGCAGGGAGAGTAGCCTGGGCTGGCATTTATTTTCTCTTAGTGTTTTATAAAATCCACTCTGGATCTGACTTTCATGGTCTCTGGTGAGAAGTCTGGTGTAATACTTATAGGTATGCCTATATATGTTACCTGACTTTTTCGCTTACTGCCTTTAGTATTCTTTCTTTGTTTTGTGCATTTGGTGTTTAGACTATTATGTGAAGGGAGGAGTTTCTTTTTGGTCCAATCTATTTGGAGAAATGTATGATTCTTTTATTATTATAGGCATTTCTCCCTTTAGGTTAGGGAAGTTTTCTCCTATAATTTTTGATGATATTTACTGGCCCTTCTTTATGGGAATCTTCGCTCTTTTTTATACCCATTATCCTTTGGTTTGATCTCATTCTGTCCTGGATTTCCTGGTTGTTTTCCATTAGGAGCTCTTTGAGCTTTACATTTTCTTTGATGGTTGTGTAAATGTTTTCTACAGTATCTTCTGGCCCTGAGATTTTTATCTTTTATCTCTTGTATTCTCTTTCTGATGCTTCTGTCTATGACTTCTGATTTCTACATAGGTTATCCACCTCCAGGGTTGTCCCTCTTTGTGCTTTCTTTATTGTTTCTATTTCCACTTATTGATCCTAGATTTTTTAAATTCCTTCATCTGCTTGACTGTGTTTTCCTGTGATTCTTGAAGTAATTTTGTGTTTTCCCCTTTAAGGGCATGTACATTTTTACCTGTTTTTTCCTGTATTTCTTGAAGAGTTTTATATGTTCCCTACTCAATGTCCTCTATCATCATCATGAAAAATGATTTTGAATCCACATCTTGCTTTTTCAGTTTGTTGGGATATCCAATATTTGCTTTCTTTGGATAAGGGAGCTCTGATGATGCGAAGTAGATTTGATTTCTGTTGCTTAAGTTCCTGTGCTTGATTCTGGCCATCAGGTTTTCTCTGGTGTTTCATGGTCTTGCTGTCTCTGACAGTGGCATGACCATCCTGTAAAACTCTTTGTCACTTTTCCTATAGATTTCTTTTCTCCCACCAAGATGTGGGTACAGAGATATGGGGGACCAGATCAGCAATGGGTGCAGGTGGAAACAGGAAGTGTCCTGTCCCAGACTGCTCTTGTTTTCTGTGTCCTGAGGTCTCCAGCCTGGTTGCTTGGAGCAGAAGGGTTGGTCTCACCTGGGTTCTCAGTTGTGCTACTTTTCCTGGCCCCTGGCTTTCATCTCTGGACACAGGTAGATACTGGAAGGATCCCCTCCCTTACTCTCCCAAGGTTCCTGTATCCATAGGGCTCTAAGCAGCTTCCTCTCAGCACAGGAATGTGAGCAGAGGTAATGGTTTCCCCGAAGTTCTCAGAATTTTCCATGATTCTGGGAGTCCAGGTTTCTCACCCACCGAATTTGGGTACAGAGAGCTATTGTACTATGTCATCTCTGGGCGCAGCAAGAAACAGGAAGCTTGTATCTTCTTTATAGTATCATCCCAATAAATGGAAATATCAGCATAGGCATTTCCTGTATATGAAATATATATGGAGGGGTTGTCATGGGTAGATGGATACAAATAGATACAAAATACACTTGAATAAGCGTGGCGTACTAAGATATATCCTGACTGGAATCTGTGAAGAAGAATGACATAGTCTGTATTATATAAAATGGATTATGAAATTGAGTGGAAAAATTCTTCTAATAAACATAATATAATTTTAAATTGAATCTTCTTCATCATTAATTTATATAACACATCTTCACTAGGTATCTATAATTTCATCGATTATGATACATTAAGGATGCAAATATGAAAAAAAAAAACCTCATCTTCCATAAACAGGCATTCTAGATTTTCCGTTGCATCTTAACCATAACCATGTATATTTCTGAGAACTTAGGGGTAGCCATGACCTCTGCTTCCTTAATGTAAAGGGAGAGAAAGGAATTAGAGTGTTGTCAAGCATGTGCTCACAGGAACTTACTTATATAATAGGTCCATGGTCTTTATTTTCAGTGAACTGGGTTTTGGTGGGGGTTATCTGAGTTTGAATTTTGTGATTTATTTCTGTGTTTTATAACTTATTTTACTATATCATTTATCTTTTATAAAGATTTATATTTTATTCAGTTTGTTTATTTTATTTATATTTCATTTCAGCCTTTCTGCTGAGATTAGATCTCTCCAAAGTAAATGAACTAAAGAAACCGATTTTGATATTTTACTAATGTACCAGATTACCGCAGACGATGTCGCTATTTGATTATAGGAGAGCAATAACTATGCTTCCTTTGGAATAGAATAGGAAGATGAAACCAAAACACAAGTTAAATAGTTCAAATAAGGTATTAGCTATAAAGGTGAATTTTGTAATTGGATGGATTCACTATCATTATAATTAGACCTGATATGATGTAGAGATTTACAAAGAGCTAATATGTGACTATTTCAATACAAACACCTAATATACAGTGACTAATTTCAGTTTCATTGACATTTTGGTTGGGTCACAAGCCTTTAATGGCTGAGGTATTTTTGTAGCCTCTTATGTGGAGTTCTCATGCACACTAAATATATTTACTCTATAGTATGCAGCAGAGTTTGGAAAGCATATATAATATAATAAACACAAGAAAAATAAAATTTTATAGCCATAATCATAGAAAGATTATTTGTCCTCAACATTTATGCTTGCATGTCAGAACAGGATTCAATGTACAATTGTCTTAACTCTCTTCCAGTCAAGCCACACATCCAGGGAGGGGCTGATGTGAGCGGATCCACGCTGAGTTGCAGTGACCTAAATCTGAGCTGTTCTTGCCATACTGAACGTGTTACCTTTCATCCTCTGTGGCTGAGACATTGTATGAACAACCCTAAGAAACCTAGACTCTCCTGTTCTGTCTGCAACTCATTAAGTCTCTCAGAAACCACGTTAGGAACACCAGTGTGTTCCGTTACCATAACCTTTCCCTGCCTGAGGAATCTCATCTGTAAAATAAGAATAAACAGCCCCTTTTGTTTAACAAACACTTAATGTGGCTGACACCCGGGAGCTGTCCCAGGTGCTGAACACAGAGTACAGCCAGACACAGGTTCAGTGCACGAGAGTTAAAAGCTGAGCTGGGAGAGATACATAATCAATACGATCATATGTGTATATAATAAAGAACTTGTAAGTGGAAAAAGCTTGAAAGAAAGAAAAATAAATCAAGGAAAGAATAGAGAATAAAAAGAGAAGATATAGTTGTGGTTAGACTGGAAATCACGCCCACTGCAAAACAGGCAGGACGGCACAAGGTCACTTCCGAAATAAATAACTCTAAAGTTCCAGTTCTGTGCTCAGAAGAAAACAAGTGCCTATTAAAGATAAAACTTTAAAAAGTTTTGTTTTTTCCCAGACAACATCTAATGGAATTGCTAACCAACTGGACTAATTGAAGAAATGTTAAAATGGTGCCACAGAGACGACATAGTAATTAACAATGCAAACTGCTTTCACAGAAGATCTGAGTTTGGATTCAGGCTCCCGTGTCCTGTGACCCACAAACACTTGTTATTTCAGCTCCGGGGATCTACCACCCCCTAATGGCTTTCTTGGACCTCATGCTCTTATGTGTATTCACACACACACACACACACACACACACACACACACACACACAAACATGTACACTCACAGAGATAATTAAAAATTAAAAAGTAGACTTTGAAAAAGAATGTTACAGAAGAATCATTTAAGGAGACAAAATAATGAGTCAGAAATTGATATTCACACAGAAATCAGTGCATGAGGAACAGAGTAATTTAAACAGAACTAAAATTAACATTTTCAATCATGATTGCTCTGCAACATGAAATAATAGCAATACATGTTCACATCTGAAGTAAATATAAAATAGACAGCAAGCTAGAGCAGATGGGAAGGAGTAATTGGAAATATAAGATTCCACAGGCTACGTATTAATACAACTAAAGAAGTATTTAACTAGGGGTGAGTCTGTATTCTTTGACACATATTGTAAATACCAGGTGTGGTGGAAACACATAAAACAAGTGTCTTAATTTTTTTAATATATCTCGATGCTGAGGAACAGGGATACCAGAACATCTGCTTTCATCCTGCTACTAGAAAAAGAGTCGCCTCATCTTTAGTGCCCATTCTTGGGAAGGTGAATAAAAAAGCCTGATTATGTCTACTGGGTTTGAAGAACATGTGGACTGTGACGAGTTGGTAGCCAGAGTGCCTGCAACATCTACAAAACACAGTACTGGGGAGAACAGTGAAAGACTCAAAGAAGATCACACTGTGCCTGGGCCTCCTTCTGCTGACTCTTTTACTGACAAACTTGGACAGGTAATTCCCCACACATTCCAGGTTCACATAAATCTTCCTCTCTTGCCATAGAGATCTTGAATCTTCCACTTTTCCAGGAGTTTCTGGAACTATCCAAATGTTTCCAAGGAGCTACAGGTCATTCCACATTTGCCCAGGTGTCCAAATTCTTCCCACAGATCCTGAAAAGAAATCATACATTCTCCTCTTCCAGAAGGAGTGTCTTTCTTTATTCCATCTTTATTAAATTGGGTATTTCTTATTTACATTTCAAATGTTATTCCCTTTCCTGGTTTCCACGCTAACATCTCCTAGCACCTCCCACTCCCCTTCTGTAGGGGTGTTCCTCTCCTGATGCACCCCCACATTCTGCCCTTTCCCAACAATCCCATTCACTGGGGAGTTCAGTCTTGGCAGGACCAGAGACTTCCCCTTCCACTGGTGCAGGACTCCCAGCTGCCGAGATGGTTCTTTTCTGCACATGTGCACACATGTGTGCTGATGAGCCTGCAAACCCTCTATTCCTCTGGAAGAACGTTGCCCTAGAGATATAACAGCCACAAGAATATAGGCATCGATGCCCTGGGAGCCTGAGAGTTCTGCAGAGGCTGACAGTCTCCACTGCCCCTTCTGTGACAATTAGTGTTGAATGTTTGGGAATTCTGAAGTGGCTTTTGTTGTATCGACTTACTTGTTAGCAGAAATGTGAGAGCCTCAGTAACCCACGCAGAGGTGGCTCACATCTCACAGGTGACAGGCGGGGCACTTGTGCTTGCCCCAGATGCCCTTTTATGGTGTGCATGTGTTTCTCTCCCTCTCCAAGCAGGCTTCGGTGCAGCGAAAAATCCCGTCATCTCTCTCTCCATAAAAGGATATTCAGCTCTGGTTTGAAAGTCAAACCAACATCCATGTGTGCCGTGGAACAGCAATGAGGACAGATTCTTTTACGTATGCAAATGTATTCAGAGTGGTACTTTGGATTTATAATCGTAAGATTATTACCAGCAGGTGATGAAATTAAGATTTAAATATCGTGCTCCATTTAAATGCCAGGTAAGCTTTTGGCTGGATCAGGAATCAGCACATTGTTGGGTAAACACTAATCAGACTGTGGTGGTATCCTGTAATTAGTTAGGGCTTGGGGGGGAAATAAGATTTCCTTTGTTACCTGCCATTTTAGCTCAAGGCAACTTTGAGGCTTCAGGGAGGACGCTGTCAGTCTCAGAAGGGTTTCCATTAGAAGGAGGAGATGGTTGAAGCAGTTCTCCCAGGTCCGGGTGAGAGTCTAATTCTAGACCTGGGTAATTAGACCAACAGTTAGATCTAACTGCAGACACACAATAGGATGCAGTTCAGGCTAATTAACCATACAAAGCCATTAGGTGGATCAATGAAAAGTCAGCATTTCTCTTCCTGAGCAGAACAATCCACACTGGAGCTGCGCGTGGGTGGCTGCAGGCTCGAGTCTCTACAGTTGCTCTCTGAGCCACCTGCAGGTATAGAATGGTGTAAAATCTTTGTCGCAAGCCTACAGTGAAGAGGTCCTCATCCTGTCTCCGGGCTAGAAGGAACTGAAATTCAGAGATGTCTTTGTTCAGGTCCACACAGCAAAGGGCAGGGCAGAGAGAGATTCACTCTCGGTATGTCTGACGCTTTAAGACATCCTCAGAGACCCTGCTGCAAATCTACACCCCCAACCATTGATCCCAAAGCAAGAGTGACCATCAAGATATCTAAGACTTGACTTCCACTGTGCACGGAGAAAAACTTCTGTCCGAGTTGAGGTCTCTTCTAGGGTACACAAGGAAAACCTTCCTCCAGTCCCTCCCACCAGCTCTGGGTGGGAGCAGGCAGGGTCCCCCCATCTTGACAGCTGCAAGGCTGTTTCAGGCTCAGTCCCCACCTTCCGGGTTTAGGGTGGGTTGGGGGTGGTGGTGTGGAGAGCCCTGCCTGGACTATCCGAGATTGAAGAATACACGTAGGGGCTCCAGGCCACTTGCGCCCTCTAGCGCCAGTCAGAGGGACGACATCTCCGTGAGATCTCACCTGGGAGTCCTGCATCCACCTCTGACCTGGGCACAGCCGTATCCCTCCAATTTGATGGGGCCACCTGCCCTTTGTAGGTCCGTGAGTGCCTAATAGGGCTACAGGAAGAGCGTTTAGCTGCACAAGGTCTTGGATTTTGTCTTCAGCGCTACTTAAAGAACAAAACAGGGCATTTCGACTAACCCCTTTCTTTTTACATCAAAAACGGATAAATGGAGCCTAATTGCAGTTTCTATTTATGGATTTTATCTATCCATTTCCTCCCCTTTCTTTCTTTCTCTCTTTCTTTCTTTCTTTCTTTCTTTCTTTCTTTCTTTCTCTCTTTCTCTCTTTCTCTCTTTCTCTCTTTCTCTCTTTCTCTCTTTCTCTCTTTCTTTCTTTGTGTGTGTGTGTGAGAGATACGTATGTGTACTCATGTGTTTGAATGTGTATTGTGCAGACATGTGTGTATGTGTGATATGATGTCATAGATTCTCATTGCTTTCCTATCAGAGTCTCCGCAGCAAGGTCTTTCAGTCAAAATCAGACTCATTGTTATGACCAGTTAGTTCTGGTTGCCCCTTTCCTCCCTGGATTCCCTAACTCTGCCTTCCCAGTCTTTAATTATAGGCAACCTCCACACCCACCCCCTCTGACCCCTCCCCCACTCTTATGGGTTTCTATGGGAGGGAGTTGTACTAGGTCTCTGTGTTTCCATGGAATGTGCTTTAGTTGTGGATCCATCTCCCTGGCTTCTGTAGTGTATGTTGAATGCTCATAATTGACTGAGCGAGTGTTTTGAAATTGCAAAGGAAAGATACCTAAGCCATCTCAGGCCAGGGCGCCATGGCTCTTGGTCCATTTGGAATGTAGTTGTTGGTCCTCATCCTCTTCAGTGTCTCTGAGGCTGAAATTGTAACCTTTTCTTCTTTCTTCTTCTTTTTTTTTTAAATCAGTGTCTATTCATTATCCACAGTGCTGGGTTGCATCAAGACAACTTCCTTTAACCATGTCATGTGCTTTACCCTATCCGAACTTCCTGCTCACCTCCGTCCCCCACCCCCCTGCCTAGTCTCCTTCCTTCTCCAGGCCTTTGTTGCCTTCGTGACATATGGACATATTTGGTTTTTGTTTTTGTATTTGTTTTTGGTTTTGGTTTTTTTGTTTGTTTGTTTTTTGTTTTTGGATCTGTTAAGAACCCATAAAGATTCAGTAAAGAATTACAGGACTCACAAACGGGACAAAAATCACAGTATTTGCTTCTCGGTGTCTGGTTGATTTTGCTTAATGCGGTGGACTCCAGTTTTCCTACCAAAGACTAAATTCAATCCCTTTTGTGGCTGGATAAAATTCCATTGTGTATGTGTACCAGGACTTATTCAATGGTCTATTGATGGATGCACAGGCAGATTCCACATCTTGGCTACTGAGTATAGTGCCACAGTAAGCATGGTGTGCAGGTGTCCTCTGATGTGTTGCCTCTGAGTCCTGTGGACATGGTGTCCAAATGCTCAGGCTGACTACCATTCACCGAGAGGGTCTGAGCCTAAGCTGTGTGCTCTCTCTTTGGATGGAGGCTTTGCATGTGATGACTGTGTGTGTGTGTGTGTGTGTGTGTGTGTGTGTGAGTGTGTGTGTGTGTGTGTGTGTGTGTGTGTGTGTGTTCGGTGAATGGCTGTGCACCCTTACATTGGGACTCTTCATGATGTTTATAAAAGCTATAGCTGTGTTGTTGAGCATTGGAGATAGATGTTTACAGCACCCCATCCCTCTACCCCTCCTTACCCCTCTGCTTCCTTCTGCTCCTTTTCTCTTCCCCTTCCTTGCCAACTCCATCTTTCAAGACAGTGTCTCACTATATAGCCTAGGCTGGCCTCATGCTTGCAATGATTCCCCTGCCTCAGCCTTCCAAATACCAAGAAGTCCTTTCCTTGGAGGAAGAGAAAGACTTTCAGAGGTGCAGTTGTTGGCATGGGTTGCCAGGAGAGGAGTAGACACCAGACTGTTTGACTTTGTACAAGGAAACTAGGACCAAAGAAGGTAGCATTGGGGACAGTGAGGTTGGCCACTGTACCCACTCCCTGTCCCCCGCATATAGAACCGGAGCTCTGGCAAGTCATGTTTTCTAAGCCATCAAGTCATTTCAGTGGTCAGATAAAACATGGCACAGGGATCCTTGGGAACATGTAAAGAAGAAATTATTACCTACAATTTCTAGTCTAGGAAAAGAAAGGGCAGTCAGAATCTCTGTGTGTGTGTTTGTGTGTGTGTGTGTGTGTGTGTGTGTGTGTGTGTGTGTGTTCATGTGTTGGGTCATAGCAGGAAACAGTGTGGATAGCAGGATTTCAAGATATTCTGAAATTTGAGTATTTTCCTGAGCTTCTGGGTAGAGATATGGCTGTGTGGGTCTGTTTGGTATCTGATCCTTTAAATAGAGAAGGGCTAATATTGGGAGGGTCCATCCCAAGCAAAATGGACAAATACCACATGGTTTCCCTCATTTTGGGGGCCCTAAAATTCTTTAAAGTTTCATTGTGTTCATAGGAAATGGGAGAAGGAGTTCTGGGGGAGAAAGAGGGTTGAGCATAGACCTTGCTGGATGCAGAGAAAGTGGTGCTTCTCCTCTGTAAGCCAGCAGACTGGCCAGGACAGCATCAAGTGAACAGGCAAACCATGTTGTCATCACTAGGGGGAACCATGGTGAATTAGGATGAAAACTATCTCTCCTCTCCTAAACCAAATTCCCCAGGGCCTGTGGGCCATCTCTTACACTGACTAACAAAGGCATCAATATCAGAGCTGAGAGAACCACATCTGAAACTTGTCACATTACTCAGTTTCCCCTCTGGAAGAAACAGATCAATTACAGTCAGGACCAGCTTAGGCACAGCCTAAGTTCCAGCTGCCTTTTCCAAGGCCACCACCAGCCTTGTTAGTGAAGGTGATATGGCACTGATCAGTGGGCTGCATTCTTGGGTTATGGTTATTCTAATACAATCAGTGTAGGAGACATCTGTTGCTGGACATAGCACCGTAGGCATAGCCATGCCTGGTTGGTTTCTATTAATATCGTTCATGAATCACAGGCTTAAGTGGATGGAGGGGTGAAAGTGTTTGTGGCTGTGGGACCACTTCCCTACTGGGGACTTGGCAGTACTTGGTCTACCCTGGACTTTCTCCAGTATCCTCCCATTATGTCCTTTCCAATTAAGGTGTTAAATCAGAGAGAGAATGGGTCCAGGTGGTATCCTGGAGACCGTGGCTCTGACATCACGGAAACATCGTGTGATCAGGCTGAATTAGCACACACTCGATGTTCTCATGCTCTTCTTCAAGCCAGTGGCCTCTGCACTGAGCCCGATGATTATTGATTAGTTTGTGAATGTAAGACTGAAAGGGGTGGGGCTGCAGTATTGCCCTGTATATGGCAGCCGGATGTCTTCCTGTTGGCAGAGCCCACATCGGAATGACTGCGGCTCCAGACAGAGTGCCTAGGGCTGAGAATTTGAATTATGACCCTTGAATCCCTAACGTAATGAGCCATCTCCCAGGCCCTGGTGCTTTGTTGATGAGTCTGCAAGTTGCATGTTTAATAAGTAAGGTTCGAACCATGAGGAATGGGAAGAAGAGAGTGTTTGCCACCTCTGCCCACCCTCTCTGCTCCCAGGGAGGTTGTGGCAATGGCAGGTTGCCCTCATCTTCTCAGTGAACTGGACTTCGTGGATGTTCTCAGGACCTTGGAGAGGGCCAGAGAAGCTGCTTTGTTCTGCAGGATGTTTCAGACTCTTGAAGGTTCTGGATGAATTCCAGGTGAATGGATACCTTTACCTCACAGAGAGGGAAATCAAGAGGCTCAATTATTGCACCAGCCTCTGGATTGTGTGGGACCCGTGTGGAGGGCTCTGTACTTTGTCAGCCGTGGTGGGGACACTGGATACTGCAGTCACAGCCTGAGCAGTTCTGTCCCACACAGGGACCTCCATTCAGGTAAAGCTGGATCCCCTACTACACCACAGGGGGAAATCAGTGAGTTTATTACACAGAGAAGGTGACTGCCACTGTTTCTGATTTGAACATGGGCATGTAGAGAGAGCTTTATACACAGTTCTGTGGCATTTCAGGCACCATTGTTCAAAAGATATAATTTACAGCAAGGCTGAAGGACAAAGTGAAGTTTAAAAATTAGGTAAAATACAGTGATTGAATATACTTGTTTTTATTTAAAGTTTTTTAGATTCATTTTGTTATTTTATATGTACCTGCACCTATGTGTGTGTGCTATATGCATACGGTAACCTTAGATATCAGAAGAGGGTGTCTGATCCATTCGAACTGGACTTATGGATGGTTGTGAGCTACCACGTGGGTCCTGGGAATGGAACTCGGGTCCTCTGCAAGAGCAGCCATTGCTCTTTAGGACTGACCCATCTCTCTGGCACATCACTTGTTTCTCTTAGGTGATTTTTATTTTTGTAAATAAAGTTCCAAGATGGTTTTATGAGTTACATCTTTTGAGTCTAGGGATGAGAGTGGATTAGTAACAGCGTGAAACCAGAGGCCATACACTTCCTGACACTCAGTAAGGACAGTTTCAATTGTGTGCGTGTGCACACACGCATGAACGTGCATGCGTATTGTTTGCAGATTCCCTTGGAGGCCAGAAGAGGACCTCAGGTTCCCGGGAGCTGATTTACAGGCAGGTGTGTGCTGTTTAAGTGGATCCTAAGAACAGAATTTGGGTTCCCTGCGAGTTTGGAACATGCTCTTAACTGATGGGCTATCTCTTCAGGCCCATGGGTTTCTCAGCCTCAACTGAGATATCTTTAGGAAAACGTGCACAATCTCTGCAGGCAGCCTTGGCTGGGTCAGTTCTGTTGATGTTTCTTAAGCTCAACCATCATGCGACAAAGGCTAGACCCCAGGAGATAGCTTCTCTCCATTTTAGCGTCCACCTTAACTCTCCAGTTCCTCTATCCTGTCTTCTTAGAATTACAGGCACAATGCTGCTTCCTCCAGGAATCTGGAGGTGTGTTCTTGTCAGTTGAGCAAGGACGTGAGGCTCTGAAAAAAGGTCAGCGTGAGTCATTGCCATTCGCTGTACTATTTATGAAATGTTTTGGCTGGAATTAGGGCTGGGGCTGGTTCAGGTGTGTAAATTAGAGACAGCCTCAAAGTCTCTTGAGTTGAGCCTCTTTTATAACCTCAGAGGCTCTCTGGGGAGCACATCACCAACCACACCACCTTTACCCCCGAAAGGATGGCTGAACACAGGCTTTGGGGCCGAGATACTTCTGCAAGCTGTGAGACTGTGGAGTCAAACTGCTGTCGGGTCCTCAGCTTCCCAACTTCTGTCACATGCAGCTCTTCAGCTTG
This sequence comes from Rattus norvegicus, assembly GCF_036323735.1. Lineage (NCBI taxonomy): Eukaryota > Metazoa > Chordata > Mammalia > Rodentia > Muridae > Rattus > Rattus norvegicus. The sequence continues at coordinate 16,331,437 of NC_086021.1, read as the reverse complement.
ACATCACAAACTGGAGGGGAAGAGAGCTGGGAGCTCATTACCATGGGTGTCTTGGAAAGTTTGGGGGCGAGTTCTGCATTAATTAAACATCATTTGAATAATAAGCACATGCTATTTATTTTCTTGGAGAGCTGCTCTGAGGGAAGCAGAGAGGCTTCTCCTACAGGAAGCCTGGTGGCCCGTGTGCCCGCCGCCCATCACTTGGGGGAGGGAGGGGGAGGCAAGGGTGCTAATTTAAACTCTCTGTTATTGAAGGAAACACCCATAATTGGAACATTGTGGGGCGATTGTCAGCTGTTTCTGTGAGAAAAGGCCTGGGGTCAGCCAACGTCTTCTCCAGTTCTTTCAACGCTGCTCTCTGCCTTGCATAGGAGATGGTCTAAAATCTGCCCATCTCATCTCCCCAAATCATGTGTTCTTCTTTATCTGTTATGGGAATGAGCAGAATGGTGGTGAACTTGGGATCATGTGGCCACCTTAGTGGTCATGAGGGGGACTCCACAGGAAGAGAGGTGTTCTCACACCAAACACCCAGATCTGCCTGATCTTGCACTGGGTGCTTAAAAAGGACGGCATCTCTGCACCAAAAAGCAATGATTCCTCTGTACATATGGATATTTAAATCTGTTCGGGGCTCATCATCTAGTCTAGGTAAAACAAGCATCCTATGTGCCTTTTCTCTGTGATTTATTTATTTATTTATTTATTTATTTATTTATTTATTTATTTTTTGCAATTGGCTGAGCAGAGTGACTTCGTCTCTCATGTGGTACAGGAAAAAACGAGCCAGATTCAGCTCCGTAATTAATTCACATACCTTCATGCCTTTTGCTGCACCCAGCAATCTTCCTTCCCCAAACTACTTGCCCATCCATCTAGGCCAGAGTTCAGAGCCATAAACAAAAGTACAGAAGGCTCAAGCCTGATTCTGTTGAGTGTGCGGCTCAAGCACTCACACATGCCGGCACTTACGAGGCTGCACACTGGAGCTGCACACACTTAACATTATGATATTGCAGAGGATGGGAGGGGTTGTGCACACATGCCAATTTCATACTCCAGGGAGATACAGGACTTCATGTTCTTGGGGTTTTGGAGCCACCCAGACCCATTGAAATTTCTTCACGCAAACATCATGAGTCTTTAAGCAAGACTTAAAACAACGGTGCAATTATCATATATGTGAAGGGACCCTGTGGTGGTTTGAATATGCACTGCCCAGCAAATGGCACTATTAGGAGGTTGGCCTTCTTGGAGGAGGGGTCTCCCTGTGGGGGTGAGTTCTTGAAATCCTTCGCCCAGCCATGTGGGAGACAGTCTGCTCCTGGCTTCTTTTAGATGAAGATGTAGAACTCTCAGCTCCTTCTCCAGCACTATGTCTGTTTGCACACTGCCATGCCCTCTGCCTTGATGATCATAGACTGACCCTCTAAACCTGTAAGCCTGCCTCGATTACACGTTGTCCTTGGTCATGGTGTCTCTTCTCCACAGTGGAAACCTAACTAAGACCCCAGACTGGATAGTTCATGGGATTGCTCAAATGTCCTTGGCACCATCACTCTTTTATCTTCTGCAATGGCCCAACCCAATCTCTCTCCAGTCCAGGGTGCTCCTCCAGTCTTGGTTCTCACAGGACTCCCCGATACAAGGCACTTTCCCTCAGAGTCTCCTAGTGTCTACAATACCACCAGCCATGGCATCCTCTTCATTGATAGGGTGAAGTCTATTCTCTAGGATGGTCACCAATTCTCCCATGTGGTTTTGAAGAGTAGCAAAGCATCTCCAGGGACAGGGCACAGATTCTGGGGCTTAGAGAGATGGCTCAGCCACGATGAACACGTGTTACTCTTGCAGAGGACCCAGGTTCTATTCCCAGCATCCATATGACGGCTCACAGTTGAACTGTTAACCAGTTTCAGGAGATCTAATGCCCTCTCTTGGCCTCTTCAGACATCAGGAAGGCACGTGGTGCACACAGTTCCGTGTAGCCAGAACATTCACACATTCGATAATATAAACACATCTGATTTTTAAAAGGTATGAGCTTTGGGTTATGGGTGATGCTGAGCCTGGATCCCAACTGCTCTCTTTTAAGGGGAGGAGGGACACCAGGCCTTTGGAACCTGGTGGTTGTAGGTGAGGGAGCACCGTATGGTCATGTCAGTATAATGCCTCCTGGTTTGGAAGTGCTCATCTCACGGCTCTGAAGGTGCCCATGAGGCAGAGGTATTAGCACTGAGCTTGGGAACAGTCAGCTCTGGGGGAATGGGGCAGGTGAATGACTATGTCTTTCTTCAAATACAATGAAAGAGGTTCTTTTCCCCGTGATTTCTGTCATCATAGAGATCTAAAAACCCCTGTGGTCCAGATGAAGTTAATTTGAAAGTCATTACAATTGATATGGGGGGGGGTGTGAGCTGACAGTTCATTAAGGAAATATTTGATGAGCCAAGAAAATGCCAAAGTTAACATTATAAACACGATTAATGAGCAGGGTGGCTGCAAAAATTCATAAAAGAAAATAACAACAGAACACACAGGCCCTCGTCTCTGTTGGCCGGACAGGCTGCTGACAGTGTGTCCTGAATTGTCTGCATTAAATGGTTGAGGCTCTAGGCTCGCCCACATGGCCGATGTTATCTCTCATCTGAACTTGACAGGAATAACTTTGTTTTTTTTTTTTTTTTTGTACACACATTCCTAATGCCTTAATCACTTTAGCTGATGTGGGCTTTGCCAGCCAGTCAGCGATGAAGATGTTTAATGTGTTTCTTCTTAAAAACAACAACGACAACAACAACAAGGACAACAGCAGCAGCAGCAACAACACCCCAAAACAAACAAACAAAAACCCAACAAGTTTGGGGTTTTTTTTGTTCTTTTTTTTTAAAAAAAAACCACAACAACTGCATATTCACCAGAAATGTAAACTGTAGTTTATGCTGTCTGGTGGGTACTTGTTCCTCTCTCTAGAGCGCTCTTGTATTAGTGTTTCCAGAGAAACAGAAATGGGAGAATGAATAAACATTGCCTTAGTTAGATTTCCATTGCTGTGAACAGACACCATAGCAAAGGTAACTCTTTTTTTATTTTAAGGCTTGTTTTATTTTAATGACTAATCTTGTGAGGCTACAGTGAGGTCACTATGCAAAGACGTGAAATAAGCTTTATTTCTTTGTCTCTTCCTCCTTGGACAGAGTCTTGATGATCTCCTCCTTCTTGGCCTGGAGGCGCTCCTCTCACGAGTTTTTGTGCTTCCTTGGTCTTAGACCTGTGAGCTTCACCCTGGTCAGCCAGTAGCTCCTTGCAGACCTCCTCTGCCTTCAGGTTGTGGATCTGCTCCATAAGAATCCATTGGTTTTTGAATACATTCCTTTTAACCTTCAGGTACAGGCTGGGATACATATCGTAGTCAATCTTCTTAGATTCCCAGTATCTCCTGAGAAGCTGGTGCAGGATCCTCATCCTTCTCATCCAGGTCACCATCTCAGGCACCCAAGTGTTGGCAGTCCCTTTTCTCCTCCCTTTGACAATATGCCTGCCCTTCAAGGTGTTTTTCGGCAGTGAGCCTGAGAATGTACAGTTAAAGGCTTCCAGATGATCAGGCCATCTTCAATCAGCTTCCTGATCAGCTGACAGGAGTTGGCATTGGCGATTGTATTGGTCTCATTGGGGTCCAACTGGACCTTCTTTTTATCACAGTGGAGGACACTAGAGGCAAGCCTCTTCTGTAGCCTGAGCATGCTCATGGCTGCAGACTGAACAGCCAAGGTAACTCTTATAAAGGATAAGGTTCCATTGCAGCTGGCTTACAGTTTCAGAGGTTCAGTCAATTATCATCATGGCAGGAATCATGGGAGCATCCAGGCAGACTTGGTGCTGGAGGAGCCAAAAGATCCTGATGCACAGAGAGCAGAAAGGGATTGTCTGTACCACTGAGCATAGTTTGAGTATATACAAATCTCAATGCAAAGCCACCACAGTGGCACACTTCCTCCAACACAGTCACACCTACACCAACAAGGCCACAGCTACTCCAACAAGGCCACACCCACTCCAACAAGGCCACACCCACTCCAACAAGGCCACACCTACTCCAACAAGGCCACACCTACTCCAACAAGCCCACACCTAGTCCAACAAGGCCACACCTACTCCAACAAGGCCACACCTACTGCAACAAGGCCACACCCACTCCAACAATGCCACACCTACTCCAACAAGGCCACACCTACTCCAACAAGTCCAAACCCACTCCAACAAGGCAACACCTACTCCAACACGGCCATACCTACTCCAACAAGGCCACACCTACTCCAACAAGGCCACACCTACTCCAACAAGGCCACACCTACTCCAACAAGCCACACCTATTCCAACAAGGCCACACCTACTCCAACAAAGCCACACCTACTCCAACAAGGCCACACCTACTCCAACAAGGCCACACCTACTCCAACAAGGCCACACCTAATCCAACAAGGCCACACCTACTCCAACAAGGCCACACCTCCTAATAGTATCACTCCTCATGGGTCAAGCATTCAAACACATGAGTCTATGGTGCCCACTCCTATTCAAACCACCAAACACATCAAAAGGTAATTTGGCTTACAGGACACTGGATAATCTAACAATGGCTGTCCCATACAAGGGTCCTGAGAACCCCATTGGCTGCTCAGTCTATGATGATTGATTCCTCAGCCATCTTAACCTGGTGCTGAAGGCACGTGAGTTTCCTGGAGGCGTTGGTCTTCAGTCTACAATGAGATATCAGAGAAGGTGGTTCGAATATTACCAAAGGAATGCAGCAGCCACAGGAGAGATGAACTTGCCAGTGAGAGTGAAGGCAGGCAGACAAAAATCAAAGCCTCCTTCTTTCACATTCTTAAATCTCGGTTGCCACCAGAAAGCCCCACCTACACTTAGGGCAAATCTTCCTGATTCAAATAACCTGATCAAGAAAATCCCTCACAAGAGTGCCCAGATGCATGCATTTTAATTGACTTCAGAGCCACTCAAGACAGCAACCAAGATTAGTGATCATGTCTGCCAACTCTTTCATACAATTTATTTTTCTTGTTTGCTTTATATTTTAGGCCTGAGATTAACCAAGCCATGCCTCTCATATTGCTTAGCCTTGAAACATTCATCTGCATTCTGTTCTCACTAGAAATCCAGAAGCACATTGTATGTTCACCCCTCTCCTGGCTGATCCCTGCCTCACCCAGGAACCAGCCAGCTTGCTGTCACTCCAGTCTCAGAGACTGGATGGCTGATAATGAGACTTCAAGTCCAAGATCAGAGCCTGGCAAATTGACTGAAGCCTGCTACCTGGCTTGTAGATGGTGCGTTCTGCCTATATTATCCTGGGCTGAGAAGGTCCAGCAAGCTCTCTGGGGGTTCTTTTTAAACATAGGTGCACCAAAACCACAGAGTAGGAGTCCATCTTTATGACTGAAGTCACACCCTCCAAAGTGCTGCTTGCCAATGACGTCATCTTTGGTGATATCTTCCTAGGGGTGGGGTAGGGGAGACATTTAGATCACAGCAACCTCTACCGATGGAGATGGCTCTCCTCCAGCTTGCACCAGCATCATCAGGCTTCTGTGTGGAAGCAGCACAGGCAACCTAAGTCCAAGAATGTCCCTGTTATGTCTCCTTGGCCCCAATGTCCCCTGTATCATAACTCTCACCCTGCAACAGCTGCCCTTGTGTGCACCAGAGCTCAGCTTCCCTGATGTCAGGCACCTGGGATCTACCTCTATCTCCTTTTAAACCCATTTGTTAGCTAAAGTATATGGGTCGGCAGGTAAACTGCTTGCTGTACATGCATGGAGACCTGAGCTTGGATCCCCAGAGCCAACTTACAAGTCTAAGGTGGTAGCATGCACTCTGACCCGGAATCAGGGAGACAGAGACCAGGCGACAGCTGAAGTTCACTGGCCACCCCAAAGTCAATGTTTTACTTAGGATTATACTGCTATGGACGGATACCATAAACAAGGTAACTCTTATAAAGAACATTTAATTTGGGTTGGCTTACTGTTTCAGAGTTTCAGTCCATTACCATCAAGGTGGGAGCATGGCAGCATCCAGGCAGGCACAGTGCAGGAGGAGCTGAGAGTTCTACATCTTCATCTGAAGGATGCTAGGAGAATACTGGCTTTCAGGTATCTAGGTTGAGGGTCTTAAAGCCCACATCCACAGTAACACACTCACTCCAACAAGGCCACATACACTCCAACAGGGCCATACCCTCTAAAGCTGCCTCTCCCTGGGCTGAACATACACACGCGCACACACACACGCAGGCACACAGGCATGCACGCACCCAAACATCACAGGCATCAGTTCCCAGATACCAGTGAGAAAAGCCTACCTCAAAAACCAAGAGAGGCACTGGCAAGATAGCTCAGCATGCAAGGGCACTTGCCATCAAGCCTGAGGATCTGAGTTCAGTCCCCCAGACTCACCAGGTGGAAGATGGGACTGAATCCTACAACATGTCCCTTGGTCTCTGCATATGTGTTGTAGCATGTATGTGTCTCTCCCGACTAAGTAAAACTATTACAAAGAGGAATGACACCCAAAATTGTCCTCTGACCTCTACATGCATGCACATACACAAGTCACGAGTGCACACACACACACACACACACACACACACACACACACACACCACTTGTCTTGGAGACCAGTCTCATGTAGATGTTTTTCAAGATAATACTGGTCTTAGTGCAATTCTTGTTCTATTCTCCAAAGAGAGACACATCTTTAATAGGGCCAGGTATGTACAAGGTTTCCCATCTAACGAAACAGGAAATGGGAACATTATGTTACCCAATTTCAGGATGAAAATCAATGCATTCTGCTGTGACCTTGCACGTTCCTGCTTATCTTCAGAAGTGATAGCCAGACATTGCTGTCACCTGGTCAATTGGAAGTGCCAGTATGACAATGGGGTGGGACAGGGATGAGAGACAATCTGGTCCTGGTCTACGCACAAACCCACAGCTGTAGGGATCCATTCCCTGCTTTGTTTGGCGTAGTAGGGACAGCATCAGAGGGAAAAGGGATTATACCTCTTAAATAAGAAACCAGTTTATGCAGTTTTACAGGAAATAAGCTGACAGAAGCTTGGGTTTCTGTTGATTCTTGTCTTGAGTGAGTGAAGACACAGTTTTCAGCTTTTCCTAATAGGCTCTGGGTTGTCCTGAAGGTTTTAAAAGCTGTCACAAGTTTCCTTTTAACGTTCTCATCTCAATGCTCTGAATTCCCTCTCTTTGTGTGTAATGCCCTTATGGTGCTTGTATCACTCTGGTCAGGCCGTTGGTCCTAATAGTCACTTAAGGTTTCCTTTTCATACACACGGCTTGGGATGAGGGAGACAGCTTGGGGTGGAGCCTGAGGAACTGGACACAAGGTAAAAAACTAAGATTGGATATAAGTTCTTGTACCAAGAGTTGGAGGATTCTTGGGATTTACTGCCAGCCCTTCTGACCTATACTGATGAGATTCAGGCCACAGAGAGACACTGGGTCAAAAACAAGGTAAATTGGTCCTCTGGCCTGGATGTCACCCACATGAGCACATACACGCATAGCACATATGCATATATGCATGCACACAAATGGGAAAACATGTTATTAAACATCCATGCATGTAACGATACTTCCTCAGAAAAATCCCAGATCACTTTCTTTAAAGAGGAGATAGTTGCAAAAACAGATGCAAGGGAAAGGAAGTTGTAATGGAAACGAGTCTGACACCCCTTCATTATATGGGGATTTATGTAGACTTAGATTTTTTTCAAACCTACTTTAATAAGGGTTCTCAAATGCTTAGAGCCCCCTTCTAGCCCACTGTCCAAAGGTAGGGGAGAAAAGATGATAAATAGGGCATGTGGATGTGGACCTGTTTAGAAGTAGTTCTATGGGGCAAATCCCATCTGAGCTGTCAGGACACCGGCAGTCCAGTCCGGTAATGTCAGGATACCAATAGACCAGTTGAAAAAAAATGTCTCCAAACACAAATCAGCACTGGTAGCACAATCTAGCAGAAACAGTCGGGCCTCGATCAAACTGGCAGTGGTCGGCAGGAGTGACCAGAACCAGCTAGAACACCAGCAGCTCTTTCCACACCTCAATAAAGTGAAGGTCAGTGAGAATCGAGACCAAGGAGGGATTGCAGGGCAAACAAGGCAAGCACCCATTCAGTGTCTACTGAATCATACTCATAATCTCTCCAAATATCACGTGACTTGCCTTAACGAAACCCCACATGACTCTGCATCACAGGACACCCAGAAATTTCCACTTCACACACCAGAGTGTGAGGAATGAGAGAGATACTGAGACATATGGAACAAACAAGGATATCCCCTTGAATTGTACCATGTCCCCAAATGACTGGGAAGGGAAGATACCTCTTTGCCGAGCTGCTAAATTCCATTTAAATCACAGTGGAATCCAACTGGCCGGTTTCCTAAAATTGTCACTGATGTTACCTGATACACACGCCTTATACTTTGTGGCTGATGATGGACCTTCATTCAATAGCTCTAGCCTTTTGCTACTTTGTAGGTTCTCCTTTCTTTCACATTCAACCCCCTAACACTAGACAGGAGAGAAAAGAGGAGAGAGGGAAAGGGGTTCTATCACCATTAGACAACCTCCTGTTGATTAGGCGGATCGAGTTCCTTGGGGGGCACGTTTGATCTTCATTGTCAGGATGTTTAATTTCTTCTTTGGGCGTGACTATTTAACAAACTACAACCAACAGGAGCCCACCTCTGGGGCTCTAGCATTTATATGTTCTCTGAAAATCTCCAGCATCCCAAATGTTACACACGTGCAAAATCTATCTCCTGCTGGCAAAATCACGCCCCTGCCAGAGTACGAGGCAAATCATAGTCAGCCAGTGTTGACAATCGGAAGCAACCCCATACCCCACAGCCTGGATTAACACAAAAACATACTCTTATAATATTTCTATGTTTTTAAATACACCAAAATTCTCACTGCAAATAGCCAATTTCCTTTGGATATTAGTATAACTGACTTTCTATCCTTTAATCCACGGAGAGCATCCTGATTAGCTTGAATCAGTCATGCTAGCTTTGTTCTGTGCATGTCACTGGTGTTGAGGTGCATCAGAAGACTCACTGAGACACACCAAAAATCTTCTGAGGAAAGGCTTTTTTCTGCCCGTCACAAATAGGGAGCTATCCAAGACAGTTTCGTATCTCTTCCTCTTCCTCCCATCCAGGGTTGGAGTTCTGCTTTGGAGGAGTGTGATGTGTTCTCTGGGGATGCAGCCGCCATCTTGTGACTACATTATAGCCAATCACTGAGGTCAGTAAGACGAGAAAGATGGATGAGCCAAGAGACCTGTGGGATGGCTGGGCTGGTGAACTGATGCTGTGTGTGCTTTGGTGTATCTTCCCAAGTCAATCACACCCTTGGGATTAAGGGATACTGGTTGGTTTTATATTATTGTGACCAGACAAATTCCCAGCAGATATATTTATTGTGTTTGCCCTTCTCAGGCCAGAATTATTGCCAGCCACATTTGAACTCACCTTCTGTCCTATCGGAACCCCACTTTGCCAGCCCCTCCCCAGGCCCTCCTTAGCAATTAGCAAACACACACTCAAATAAGGGCCAATGTCCCAGGAGGTGAATGTGATTCAACAATTAAAACACACATAGTAGGAAGGACAATGGAATATTATTTAAAATGTTTCTGCCCAAAGAAGAGTGAGTCAATATAATTTTGAAGTTACATTCTTTTATCTCCCCCTCTCACCGTTAAATGTTTGATAATTTTCTGGTAAATATCTGAACTTTCTCAGGACCAAACAACACAGATGATATCCTCACCTGCCTTCTTCATGATTGCTGTGGGTGTTAAGTTATACTTCATGGACAAAAGGTATTTCCTTTTTTGTGGAGTATAAGGCAGATGAGGTTTCTTCCAGAAACTTCATATTTTACAAATGCAAAATGCCGCCCTATTGAGAAACAATGCAAAATCCTTCATAGCTCAACGTGGCTTCCTGTCTTCTGATTAGAAATTTAAACCACATGGATTGTCAAGGAATAAATGTGCACCTTAAAGAGAGACTGTGGTCTAACAGAGGAATGGCTTTCAAAGATTCTGAGGTGGGGTTCTTGGGCTAAGGAGCTGGCTTAGCTAGTAAAGTGTTTGCCATGAAAGTATGAGGTTCTGAGTTTGGTGCCTAGAACACACATTAAAAAATTAAATTCAGACATGGTGGCCTGGAATCCTCGTACCAGAGAGGTGGACAGATGCATCCCCGATGTTCTCTGGTACACCAGCTCAACTGGTATGTTTGGGGTGTAAGTGTGAGACTTTGTTGCAAGAAAACAAAGCAAGGCAGGGTGGACCTGTCTCAGTTACTTCTCTTTGCTCTGATGAAATACTGTGTGAACTATCTCAGGGAGGAAAGGGTTGACTTCAGCTTGATCAGTGCCCATCAGGAAGAAAGTCAGGGCAGGAACTCAAGGCAGAGACTTGAAGGCAGCAACTGAAGCAGAGGCCGTGGACGAACAACCGCTTACTGGCATGTTCCTCATTGCTTGGTCACCGCACTTTCTTCTGTAACCAGGACCGCCCACCCAGAGGTGGCGCCATCCACAGTGGGCCTCCACACACCAATCATTATTCCAAAAGGTGCCTCACAGATCTGTCCACAGGCAAATGCAATGGAGGCAAATCCTCAGCTGAGGTCCCCTGTAGTAAAAAAAAATATTTAATAAATCCCAAGGCAGGGTTACTCACCCCAATGGTTTCTGTACCCGAATAAAAGAAACACGCCCAGCCTCTATCTACAGCAGCCCATAACTGGGCAGCTGCCTACCCTCCATGCTGTTAGAGTCCACCTCCCAGCAATAACTCCAATTTACTATTTACTAATTTCTATGCTTCATCTTGGCTGTTCTTGACTCCAAGGAGCAGCCCTCTGGTCCATGATCTCTTAACCCTTTTATATGGCAGCTCTGCCCTTCTGCATGTTATTTCCCTTCCATGGCAGCCTCTGTCTCCCCTCCTCCACACTCCCCTAAGGCATGGGAACCTCTCTGTCCTGCTTGCTCCAGAACCCAAGACCGGGAACCCTAAATCCTCTCTCTCTCTCTCTCTCTCTCTCTCTCTCTCTCTCTCTCCCTCCCTCCCTCCCTCCCTCCCTCTCTCTCTCTCTCTCTCTCTCTCTCTCTCTCTCTCTCTCTCTCTCTCTCCTTCCCAGCTATCGGCAGCTAGCATCTTTATTCACCAATCAGAATTAACTGCGGGCAGGTTCCCAGAAGCTACGTGCAGACTTTCTCCTACAAACTTATTTGGGGAACCCAATTAGTATTAGAAAACAAGCAGCTACAATCTCCTCTTACCAGGTGTGTCAACTCGACCACTGAAGGGAGTTGAGCCAGAGACTGAGGATGACAGCTAAGGTTGACCTCTGACCTCCCGTACTTATGCTTATGCAACCACACACAAGTGTGTATTCATTTACTTAATTCCAGTGCAGGATATTGGCATGGAAGCAGGGAGAGTGAATCTGGGGACAAGTAGATAAAAGAGAAACAGGTATTTGTAATCACCACAGAGAGCTCCCTTCTTTCCTCTCAGAACAAAGGAGACGACAGCCAGAGTGTCCTCTGCCTGACTCTGTAGGGGCTTCTCAAGGGCAAACCTGAAACCTGCAGCGTTTCCCCCCAAGTCTTTGTTCCGGGATGCGGCAGTGTCCATTAAGTTGAAAACAAAAACAAAAACAAAACAACAAAACTCCCCCAAATAGGGCTAAAAGTACCAAGAAAGATTAAAACCATCTTGTTTAACAAGAGACACCTGTTTATTCCTGTTTGATAAACAGTGTTTCACTAATAGTTAGGATGTTTTAAAATTATTATTAAACAAAATAGAAATAGAGTAGAAAGGACGAGAACGAGACAAGAAGCGGTTGTGGTCCTCAGTGGAAATGCTAGGTAGAATCAGGCAAATTTTAATTCTGGGAAAGCTCAGGTTTGACCATGCGGGCTGTGTGATATTTCATGGTTTCTCGTGAACTCATCTGAACTTTGGTTTTGCATACGTGCACTGAGGCCCCCTTCTGTCTTGGACCTGTGTGGTGTTTTGCATGCCCAGGGTGCCCTTTATTCCTCAGACAGATACACCTAGGATTCTGTCAGGTGCTAAGCACAGGTTGGTGATAGTCCCACATATTCCTCTCTTTGGTGAGCATGAGAGAGAACGGGTCAGGGGTCAGCTAATAATGAAGACCGTTTCATGCAAGCGACAGCTTTATAATGTTTTATTTATTAAGAAATGATAATTTACTTTAATTAATTAGCTAATTCATTAGTTTACTAATTAATAAGTGTGTGTGAGCTTGCCACTGCACATGTGTGGACCTCAGGTCCTCAGTCCTGTCAGCAAGGGCCTTGACCTGCTGAGCATCTCACCAGCCTGGAGCAAAATGCTGACCAAAGGAGGCAGTGGGCCTTGAATGAAGTGTTTTCTTTTTCTTTTCTTTTTTTTTCCTGAGTTGGGGATTGAACCCAGGCCTTGTGCTTGCTAGGCAAGCGCTCTACCACTGTGCCAAATAACCAACCACAGGTGTTTTCTTTTTAATCTCTTTTATTATTGTTTGAGAATTTATATAGATGCATGTAAGGCATATTTGTTCAAATCCATCCCTTCATTCCCTCCCTTCCAATCCACTTGTTGCAAAGTCTTTGTTACAGGAAGTGTCTAGAGATGTGTGGATTTTTTGAAGCCCTGGGTCAGGTCTGAGCTGCTCACATGGGCCCTTCAGGGAGACCTGGTGATTAGTGGGACCATTAGCCAGTAAGTGGGTGGGAAATGCCCCATTATTTCCATTTTAAATGTCTAACTAGGCCCGGTGGGAGGCAGATTGTTATCACTTCAGAAAAGCCTTCGATGCCCTTGACACCTGTCCCCAGCCCTTGCCAAACCTAGACGGCTCTTGTGTTTGGTGAGGATTGTCCTGGTGTGCTCTGGGATTTCTGCATTTGCTCTAGGACTCTGGGTGTTGGTGTGACTCAGAGAGCACAGGGCTCCTGGCTTCTCTGGATTTCCATGAGAGAACTCCAGTCCTTCTGCAGACTTGATTGACAGGGTGTCGGTACTGCTATTGGCGTTCCCATTAGGGGCTGATGACTACTCTGGCTCATGACCCTCTCACTGGAGTCTGGCCTCCAAGGTTTGCCCCTCAGACTCTTTATCTTTACTTAGGGAGGGAGCATAGAGCAGGTCTTAGCAGAAAAGATGCTGAGCTTCTGAGTCGAGGGAGAGTGTGAACTTGGGACGACTGCAGCTTTGTCTGATGTGTGATGTCTGGATTTGCCTTCCCTGAGATTTTTGCCCATACTCCATCCCTGCAACTTCCTTTCTTTACCCTCCCTTCCTGTCCTCCATGCTTCCCCACTTCTTTTCCATGGTGACGTCCATTGCTACATAACATCTTATTATTAGACATAACAGAGGCAAAGACATTGGACCTTGTAGTCACATGACTTCACTCAGGAGACAAAGATACTCAACATAACAGGCTGAAGAGGTTGGTCCCTACTTCCATCTAGTGCACCCCCTCCCTTTCTCGGATAGTTTGAATGTGAAATGCTCCTCAGAGACTGTAAACGCAGAAACACAGCTCTCACCTTAAGGGACTAAGGATGATTTATTCTGGAGCCATGTAGATTGATCTTCTCCAGGAACACAAATTTAGGTCACCCCTTACCCAAGTGTGGACACAGTTTCTCAAAGTTTCATAGTTTGACAGAACAAAGAAAGTTATAATGCAAGGAAAATGCAAAACACGTTGATGGGCACACAAGCAAGGCAGTTAAAGCAAATTGGGGGGATGTATTCTGTGTCCCAACGATGCTATCTGATGACATTCTTAGCTTTTTGATTGGTTGTTTCCAGGGGTTAATTAAGTTAATAAATCCCCAAAAGTTTTTTTTTTTAAATCTATGATATATATTAGTTTTGACAAATAGGTAGGCAAAGAATTCTGGGGGTAAAATTATCAGGTAACTAGTCTCTGGATCAGCAACATCCCAACATCTCCTCACCACTGCAGCTCTAACCAGCCAGTCAGCTTTTGCAGACTTCTCATTTAAAGGGCACACACATTTAAACAGTCGGACCTCAGGTGCTGGCACCATTTTGCAAAGGGATTGAGGACCATCTTGGACACGGGGACAAGCTGGCAGCCGTAGAGCCACAGAGGCAGACTGCGAGGTTCATGGTCTGCCTGTCCCTGACTCCAGCCTGCTTCTCTATATCGTGGGAGCACGGTGTACAGTGTCAGCCTCCTTTTTCTTCTGTCAGGTACTTTGTTACGACAGTAAGGGAACTGATTAGCGCAATTAAGAGCAGTTCAACTAACTAGAAGCAGTCTTGAGAGTCAAGGATACCGTTCTGGCTTTGTGATGGGTGAGGAGTTGGTGAAGATGCTGCTGTCTCCTTTCAGAATGATGAGTTGACATCTTTACATGCAAATGTCTGTGTGCGTCATTGATTGGCAGGCAGGGCCTTACCCATTGTTGCCAAGTGAGCTGATCCCATATGGACTGGAGTTGGCTCCCGCTCGATTGCTGTGGACTTCTGAGCCCATGAGAAGAATGGGAAGCAGAGGACGTCACTATGTGACAAAAGAGGCAGAGATGGACGATGTGTCCACAAGCAAAGGGTGGTGGGATCCTGCAGAAACAAGAGAAAGGGCAGGGAGCTCTCTCTCTCTCTCTCTCTCTCTCTCTCTCTCTCTCTCTCTTTCTGTGTGTGTGTGTGTGTGTGTGTGTGTGTATGTGTGCGCGTGCCCTACTGACACTTAGGCTCTAGACACTCACCTTCCAGAATGATGAGAGAAGGAGCATCTGTTGTGATATCCCCCATGTATGGGCATGTGTTGTAGACACTTTAGGGCGTCACACTGAATCCCTTGCTGCTCTCAACTTGGCCCAAGCCCAGTGGGGATGAAATGGGCACACAGACGGGGAGATGCTTGCCCTGAGATAACCCCTGTGGATCCTGTAATAGCTCTCAGCTCTCTGGGTTGAGTGATTGTATATCCCAGGGCCCATTTGTAGTCAGGACCCTGTTCCTAAGCAAGTGCTATTCTTGATAGGATGAGCAGCCAACTCTTAGTGGGATGTCCGCTGCTGGAGCCACTGCTGGAGCCACTGCTGGAGCGTCTCCTGGGACAGTGGCACTGAATGTGTGGGACTATTCCTCTCTGAGTGCTAGACACCAAGTAAATCCGCTCAGCCCCAGGACTGCTCAGTGTGGGTCTCCTTCCTCCCCTTCTGTTTATCAGCATCTGAGAATTCAGGATGGGTCTGTATGTGCAGAGCTGTGAGGACTGTTCTCTGCCAGGCGAGCCTCTTTTCTCTCCACTTCCCCCAGCTTCATGTGTCATTCATGTCAGCACAGAGGAGACATGGCTGATGGTGTAGGACGTACTTCTTAACTCCCCTGGGAGCTTGTCAGAGCTGCTTAGAGGGGCAGAACTTGTGGATTTCTGCCTGCAAAGGCAGGTCCACTCTGTGGAGAAGGGAGGGGGAAACAGCCTGAGGGGTAGTACTGAGCCCAGCCTGCTGCGGGCTCCCTTGTGTTTCCTGTGCATCCTCATTGCACAGTGTTGTTTGCTCAACTCAGTTTTCAGTAGCATCACTCTTGTCCCACTCTGCTTTTGGTGTGAAATTTTGAGCTAATGGTAAAGTAACCTCTGGAAAGGGGTGGAGCTGGGAGATGTAGTTTCTTTTGTTCAAGTAAAACACAACTTTATAAGCGGCGGGCGAGGTTGTTTCAAGTTTAGCTATTTTCCTCTCTGGGTTTCTTGTATCTTCTTCTTTGAGGCCGGGGAGTTGGGCAGGGATCCTGGCTGTTTCACACTGCACACCTTAGGTCTTAGGATGTGCTGCTGGGGAAACAACAGCCATTCTCTACAGCACTCCCTCCCTTAGCACGGGACCTTGGGAGACATTTGGTAATCAAAGGACAGCACTAGCAAGAACGGTCTTTGCTCTCGCTTTAGTTACATTGACTGAATGAATGTTGTTTCGGGACCTCTGGACATTTATTTATTCATGGGTTGTGTTGGGAATCCATTGGAATTGAAGCATTCCCTTCTGGAGGGAAGAAGGAAGCTCAGAAGGTTCAGGAAGCTTAAGAAACCTTTAAGGCTTAGGTACCTCGAAGGTTATGACGCTCAGGTCCTGTTCCAAAGAGCAATCAGATGAGAACAATTGCCCCGGGGGTCGGGGGCAGCCATGATGAAGGGGCTTCTTGGGTGGAGCTGCCTGCTAGTTGGGCTGGAAGCTACAGGATGTAACTATTTTGAGTGTCACCCATGCTGGAGTGGGTTGTCCACTGATAGAGTTGTCTGAGCCACTCGTCTGCTCCTGAATAGCCATGATAAGGTAGACCTGGCTGGAATTGTTTGTAGTTGGAGGCCTACATGAAGTGAACACACATTGTTCAGGTCTACTCAGGACAGGTCACATGACATAAGCTGCTAGACATCCATGTAAGTTAAAAAGTAGCAGAAGTCAACCTATGTTAACATAACCAGAACTAGGTAGCTAAGGGATCAAAGCTAATGCAGGGTATTGGGCACAGGTTCTAGAGGACCCAGGGGAGGAAGGATGTTCCTCATCCTCGACCGTCATCCCTGCACCTCTGTGCTGTTCCAGATACCACCAGGCAGGACGCCATCCTACAATCCACATCTACACTGGTTTACTGCCCAGATCCAATACTTCAGGAACCTACAGCACTACAATGACCTCACGGGCTGCAGGGAGGACACAGCCAGTACAGAAGTTGCTTAAAGTTAAAGGAGAACTATCACTCGTGTAGGGAGAGGACCTTTTCACTCTCCAGGAGCCGTGTGTGAGAGTTCGGGCCTCCTGGGATCCACAGTTCTTACTTCAGGGCTCAGCAAAGCTCGGGTCAAATGTAGTCATTGGTCGGAGCTGCCTTCCTTGCTAACTGAGGTGCCATTTTTATATTTTCTGCCACAACGATATTAACGCTTAATTACGGTGGCATGTTTTTCATCTTGTGATACACAGTGCTGACCCACAAAGGCACAGGGAAAACATTAATATCTGTTTCCACCTCTCTGCGGGAATAGGATGCTTGTTTCCTGCGGGGAAGTTGTGAGTTCCCCTGTGATAGAGGTTATGTTCTGAAAGGGAAGGAGGGGGGCTCCAAACTGCTCTGTAGTAGTTGCATTCAAATACAATGCTGTCTATTTATCTTATCTGTCTGTCTGCCTGGCTGTCTATCTTATCTATCTAATCTATCATTTGTCTATCATCTATCACCTATTTATCCATCCATCCATCCATCCATCTACATACTATCTATCTATCTATCTTTCTGTCTATTATCTATCTTTTGTCTATCTGTCTATCTATAATTTGTCTATTTACTATCTATCTAACATTTGTTTATCTGATATCTAT